>NC_052350.1:54874171-55108394 GCF_009727055.1 Benincasa hispida | reverse complement strand
AGAAAGGTGGTAAGGGTAAAGGGAAGGCACCTGCTAACCAACCGCCTGTCGCCCCAAGGAGGCGTCCATAGGTTACTAAAGGAAACTGTTTCCACTGCAACCAAGATGGACACTAGAAGAGTAACTGTCCTCGGTATTTGAAAGAGAAGAAAGCAACCAAGGCTAAGGCCAAGGCCGATAAAGGTAAATGTGATTTACTTGTGCTTGAAACTTGTTTAGTGGAGAATGATGATTCTACTTGGATAATTGATTCAGATGCCACTAATCATGTTTGTTCTTCTTTTCAGGGGATTATATCTTGGAAACAGCTAGAGGCTGGTGAGATGACGATGAGAGTAGGCACCGGGCACGTCGTCTCAGCTATGGCAGTGGGAGGACTCCAGTTAGCTTTGAAGAATAGTTTTCTTATTTTAAATAATATATATATTGTTCCTGAACTAAACAAGAACCTTATTTCTGTAAAGTGTTTATTGCAGTGTAAATATATATTGTCTCTTTTGATGTGAATAAAGCGTTTATTCATAAAGATAGTGTTTTTATTTGCACAGCAAATCTGAAATCGAATTTATATGTGCTAAGGCCGTTAGCCATTAATTCCCTCCATAATATTAAATTGTTCAGAACTGTCGTAACTTAATCAAAACGTAGACGAATTTCTCCAAAAGAAAATGCCCAACTTTGCCATCTACATTTAGGACACATCAATCTCAATAGGATTGAGAGATTGGTGAAGAAAGGACTTCTAAGTGAGTCAGAAGAAAATTCTTTACTAGTGTGCGAATCTTGCCTTGAGAGTAAGATGACTAAACGACCTTTTACTGGAAAAAGGTTCCAAAGCCAAGGAGCCTATTGAGTTAGTACATTCTGACCTTTGTGGTCCTATGAATGTGCGAGCCCGAGGTGGCTATGAGTATTTTATCAATATTATCGGTGATTACTCCAGGTACGCGTATGTTTATCTTATACAACGGAAGTCTAAATCCTTTGAAAAGTTCAAAGAGTTCAAGGCTGAAGTTGAAAACGAATTAGATAGATGGATTAAAACACTTCAATCGAATCGAGGTGGAGAGTTTTTGGACTCGACATTCCAGGACTATTTGATAGAACATGGAATCGTTTCCCAACTCTCAGCGCTGGGTACACCTCAGTAGAATGGTGTAATGGAGAGAAGAAATAGAACCTTGTTAGACATGGTTCGCTTGATGCTGAGTTACGCTTCCTTACCGGACTCATTTTGGGGTTTCGCAATGGAGACTGCGGTGTACATACTCAACTGTGTTCCTTCTAAGAGTGTTGCAAGAATACCTCTGGAGTTGTGGAACGGGCGTAAAGCTAGTTTACGTCACTTCCGCATTTGGGGTTTCCTTGCACATGTGCTTGAGGCTAATCCCAAGAAGTTGGAACCACGTCGAGGTTGTGCCTTTTTGTAGGCTACCCCAAAGGTACACGAGGGGATTATTTTTATGATCCAATGGAAAATAGGGTGTTTGTTTCAACAAATGCTACTTTCATGGAGAAGGATCATATAAGGGAGCACAGTCCATGAAGCAAAGTCGTGTTGCTTGAGCTTTCCAATGAAACTACTGAAACTTCAACAAGAGTTTTTGAAGAGCCTGCTACATTAACAAGAGTTGTTGATGGGAGTTCATCCAGTAGGTTATGGCAACGTTGAGGATCCGTTGTCTTATAAGAAGGCAATGGAGGATGTTGACCGGGATGAATGGGTCAAGGTCATGGATCTCGAGATAGAGTCGATGTATTTCAACTCAGTATGGGATCTTGTAGATCAGCCTTATGAGGTTCGCCCTATAGGTTGTAAATGGATTTACAAGCGCAAACGGGGTGTGATGAGAAGGTACATACCTTCAAGGCTTGACTTGTGGTAAAGGGTTATACCTAGGTAGAGGGAGTCGACTATGAGGAGACTTTCTCGCCTGTTGCCATGTTAAAGTCGATCTGCATCCTCCTGTCCATTGCAACTTATTATAATTATGAGATCTGGCAAATGGACGTCAAGATGACCTTTTTGAATGGCAATCTTAAGGAACCATTTATATAGTGCAACCCGAGGGATTCATAGCCCAAGGTCAAGAGCAAAAGGTTTGCAAACTGAATCGGTCAATTTATGGACTGAAACAGGCATCTCGATCTTGGAACATACGGTTTGATACTGCGATCAAGTCATATGGCTTTGACCAAAATGTTAATGAACCTTATGTCTACAAGATGATCATCAATTCTTCAGTAGTCTTCTTAGTGTTGTATGTAGACGATATCCTACTCATTGGGAATGATGTAGGTCTACTGACTGCAGTTAAGAACTGGCTAGCAACCCAATTCTAAATGAAAGATTTGGGAGAGGCTCAGTTTGTTTAAGGTATACAGATCTTTCGGGATCGTAAGAACAAAGTGCTAGCACTGTCTCAAGCATCGTACATTGACAAGATATTGCTCAAGGACTCGATGCAGGACTCAAAGAGGGGACTACAGTCGTTCAGGCATGGAGTCACTTTGTCTAAAGACATGTGTCCTAAGACGCCTCAAGAGGTTGAGGAGATGAGACGGATCAGTTTAACCCAGGCCTTTTTAATGTTGCTAACCCGTTTACGAAGGTTCTCACGGCTACAGTGTTTGAGGGTCATCTACGGAGCATGTGTCTACAGGATAGCCCGCAGTTGGACTAGGGAAAGTGATAGATTTTCTTATACTGGGTTTTTATGCCCTATTTTATTGTTTTATACTAAGTTTTTTGTACACTCCACTTCGCTTTAGGACAAGTGAGAGATTGTTGGGGTTGATGCCCTAAAGTCTCGTGTCTTTTAGTTTGTAAACAGTATGTACGAACACTTGTGTTGTTAATATATGATATTTACTTCACATCTTGTATTTTTCTCGGTTAATTGTTTTATTTGCTTTACCACAAACCAATAAACATAAAATCCCTGGTTATCTGTATGTGACTCAAGCATGTATATGGTGACATGATAACCAAAATGGTTTATAGTATAGATATAGGAGGGAAACCTTATCCTGATAACGCTACGGATGCGACCCGCTTTGTGGAATGGTCACAAGTGTTGTGACTTGTCACAGATGGTCTGATCCTGATCATTCGTGTTGGGGACATGCGAGCGGGGGCATCCTATACAAAGAGTTTCTATAAGACCTGACTACGAAATGTTAACATCTTGTTATATAACATCGTTCATGACAGAGAGTTCATTTCACTAGGATGACCATAGGTAACATGACCTCAATCTTGAATGAGTTGAGAACTCCTGCCATTAAGGGTGATCTTTTGATTTGTATGGGTGTGAGTGGCCGGGTCGCTGATTCAAACCTACCATTTTGGGAATTCTTCTAATTTGAGAGCTGAGAACTCAGCTACATAAGATGGAATTCACTCTTTCCCCGAGGCAGGGGTAAGTAGATAGATGGCTCCCTTAAGGGTTGATTTTAGGGTTTGAATGATGTGGCACCACACACCTTCTCCTGGCCCAAGATGTGTTCACACATAGTAGGACTATGTTGTATTGTTCATTAGAGGAATCAATAGTACTTAAGGAGTGAGATGTAACTACAGGAGCAAAACGGTAATTTGGCCCAGCTGAACTTACGAGCATTTGTGAAGGGTCATCGTACTCTCAATTGTTATATCCAATGGATATAGAAGTATATCTATGGTAAGAAGAGTTCAGTTATTGGTCTTTAGTGGAATGCCTGACAGTTAACGGATAGTGGATCTCGTGGCTAAAGAGTTTAGTCGGCTATTCACGTACTGTTGGAGTTTCGAGCCACAGGTCCATAAGGTCCCCTGGGTAGCTTGGATAAAGTCGAGAACCAGTATTTGGGTTAATTTGAAATGTTCAAATTGACAAGAGAAAGTTCGATTGTATATGATATAATTGGACTGGTTAATTATATATGATATAATTGGCAAATGTATGAGATACATTATTTTGGAGGAAATTAGATATAAATATGATTTATATCAAGTAGAGGAAAAAATATTATAGTAGATATGTAATATTAAACTATAAGTTAAAAATATAATATGATTATATTTATTAATTAATTAATTGATTAATTATCATTTTTCCACATTTGGACGTGGGTTAATGGGCAACATCAATTATGGTAATCGATGAGTTAAAATGAAAAAAAATTTCATTATGAATCGGGCATTCGATATTCCGTTAGTCGCCCAAAAGATTTCATGAAGCGCGCTTTGGTGAAACAAAACGATCACTTGAGATCCTATGCGATAGCATTCTTCGCCTAAATGATCGTATACCTCGCGCTAAACGATCACATACTATCGCTTAGATGATTGGATAGCTTCTCTAAATGATCGTAAAGTGTGTCGATTTAGCTAAACGATTGTACACCTTTTCCTAAACGATTATTTAGTAAATCCTACACGATCGTGTAGCTCCTCTATGCGATAAACACTTCTGCTATACGATAGCGTTGTTTTCTCTCCCACTTGCTTATCGCCTACACGACTCGTTATTCCTCCGTCCTCTACCAAATTCACCAAAGCCCACCCTTTGGGTTTTCACTCCAAGAATACTCGGGGCTCATTAGTGGTGGTGTCGTCCCCATTGCGGCGTTCGTGTTCGTGTTGATTGTGCTGTTGTAGTCGACGTTTTCACCGAGCGTTGGTAGATCTCTTTGAGGGTTTCCGCTGCGTTGGAGTTCTGGAGTGTGAAGATAGTCTTCAACTGGTATGGAACTCTATCCCTTATGATTTTGTTTGTTCTTAGCATGCCGTTAATTAAGTTTTCATTTCATAACTATATATGTTGAATGTATAATGTTATA
Organism: Benincasa hispida; assembly: GCF_009727055.1. NCBI lineage: Eukaryota > Viridiplantae > Streptophyta > Magnoliopsida > Cucurbitales > Cucurbitaceae > Benincasa > Benincasa hispida. The sequence goes on along the minus strand of NC_052350.1, from coordinate 55,103,570 downwards.
TTTCGGTCATGGTGAGATCAGAGCAATCCGAACACGCTCATGGAACTCTCGATATGAGATCCTTCACCAATTTCTTTGGATTTGCCACAAGCACATATGTTGGACATCCCCAAATTTTGAGATGTCGTAAACTACTTTTATGACCTCTCCATAATTCAAAAGGTGTTCCAATTTGATGAAACTTGGTTTAAAAGGTAAATTGCAGTCTCCACTACATAACCCAGAACGAGATTGGTAGAGAAGCAGAGCTCATCATAGAGCGAACCATGTCCAACAGGGTTCTATTTCTCCTTTCTGATACATCGTTTTGTAGAGGTGTACTAAGTGCTGAAAGCTGAGATGTGATTCCATGTTTTATCATATAGTTTTGGAATTCAATATCCATGTACTCTCCATCGATCTGATTGAAGTGTTCTAATCTTTTTACCAAATAAATTTTCAACTTCAGCCTTATACTCCTTGAACTTTTCAAGTGTGTCAGACTTATGTTTTGGTATTAGGTAAACATGCCCATATCTTGAATAATCGTTTGTAAAAGTGACAAAATATTCAAACCTTACTCTAACTTTTACACTTATTAGACTGCAAAGGTCTGAGTATATAAGCTCTAAGGTTCTTTGGCTCTACAAAACCTTTTCTAGTAAAAGGTTGTTTTGTCATTTTTTCTTCTAGATAAGATTCACATACAGGTAAAGAATTTTATTCTAACTCATTTAGAAGTCCATTCTTAACCAACTTCTCAATCCTATTGAGATTAATGTGACATAGTCGTAGATGCCAAAGATGAGCATTATTTTTATGAAAATTTTTTCTTTGCTTAATTTTAGTGGTTGTATTGTTGAACTTCTCAATATTGTGGAGCATTTTAGATACTAACGACCTTAGTACATGTAAGTTGCTTTTGTTTGTTGCAAAACAAATATCAATACAACTTTTCTAGACAAATGCTTTATCCTGAATAAAAGATACATTATAAGTGTATTCTAATAAACATGAAACTGAAATCAAATTCCTTTCAAAATTAGGAACATAGTAGACATTGTCTAACAACATAAACTTTGATTCAAAAAACAACTTCACCCAACTACAACCGCTGAGACAACCTCTCCTGTTCCAACCCGTAGAGTTAGCTCTCCCCCCACTGCCAGCTGTTTCCAAGAACTAGTTTCCTACAAAGAAGTGCAAACATGGTTAGTGTCTCCTGAATCAAGTATTCAGGTATTGTTATCATTTTCCACCAAACACGTTTCTAGAACTAGTAAATCATATTTACCTCCTTTTTCCTTATTTTTCTCGGTCAAATATTTTGGGTAATTCCTTTTCCAATGCCCATCTTGGTTGCAATGATAACAAGTTCCTTTTGCAATATTAACCTTCTTGCTCTTTTCAAGTAGTAGCAACAATGGTGCCTTTATTTCCCTCTTCACCCTTCTTCTTTTTATACTTTTTCACACCAGATGAAGAGGGAGGTACAAAATTAGTTCCAAAGGTCGAACCTTTGATGAACTTTTTCTTGTTGGAGAAGGCAACATTTTCCTCCCCATTATTTCTTTTGGCATTCATTAAAGATTAAAAAATCTGTAGCTCGTTAAGGAGGGTGGTAAGGTCGTAGTCAATTTTGTTCATAACACAATTGCTACAAAATTGCAGAAAGCTGTCCGACAGCAATTGCATGATAAAACTCACTTGACTAGGGTCATTTATGAGACTTTCATTCATCTCAACATATTGAAATTTTTCATCATGTTAAGGACAAGTTCCCTAACAGACGATCCTTGAGTCATTCCGGCACTGAAGATGAACTTAAGAGCATCATGCATGGCTTGTAAGGAAGGTTTTCCAAACATGTCATGCAATGGTTCCAAGATCTAGCATGTAGTGATCATGGTCTCTTGCTTTTTGGCCAGGACTTCAGATAAGCCTACCAAAATATAAACCTTTCCCTAATTATTGGCTTTGGTCCACTTCTCATAAGCATCACAAACATTTCGTGATGCATTATGCCCAGGGGCTGAAGGACATTCCTCCATGAGAACGAATTTAAGGTCCTCCACTACAGAAACCGTATTCATCTTATTTTTTCAAGTTTTATAATTTTCTCTAGTTAATTTTTCGACGCCAAGCAAAGTAACGATTGAGCTAGACATGCTGACAAAAACAAATTACTTATATTAGACACTTGTGCAAAAATTTATTTTTTTTATTTTAATCCAATCAATTTAGCAAAAATTAGTGAACCCGAACATCAATGAATTTTGCGATGATACATTCAGTGATTTGGAATAAATGTCACTTCAGGGTGTACAGTTATTCCTATCACTAAAGCAAGACATTTTCAATCAAATATTATCCCAGAATAACTTCTTATTCATATAATATTTAATTGCCATTCATTTGGTCAATAAATCATTAATTGCCTTAATACTTTATCGTAAGTGTAATCCATCATTTTCAACCCTATAACCCTGCTCCAACCAGTCTGACTTAGGGAAGGGCATAATTGGTGCAATTCGTTATAACGGTCTTATCTATTTTTGGAGTTTGTGATGCCCTTCCCCCATGCAAATACCTTTCAACGAGGCCGAGCATGAATGAAACATTACAAACTTACAAAGGAGACTGCATGATATATTGCCACACATTCTTCTCCCACATACTATAAACAATTTCTCCATTCACCTTGATATTAACCCATGCAAATACCATCCTAAGGGAGAATGCGCTTGATGCGTTTTAACTATACGATGACATGAGTGCTATGTGAAATTTTTGTAATGCATTGTTTTACCTAGTTAAACCCAAGTATAAGCCTAACTAGAGTCCTGGTGAGTCCAGGGTTGAACTCAAGGATTGCGTTCTATATATGTGTTGGCAATTTTTGTTTTGATCTTGATGCGAGTTGTTACTAATTGTACGTTGGTTTTTTTCTTAGTCTAATACTAAAAGAAGGTGATGTATGTAATGGATATTACACCCTTGAACAAAACAGTCTATGTAAGTAGTGTAAAATTCGAATGAACAAAAGTAGAGTTGAGAAAAATATTCACTAACATTTCTAAGTAAATACATAAATAATGCGTTCAAGTAACTTACTCAAATTACAACCTACATTTCTCAGTGTATTTAGCCACGATATCCTATATCTAAGATGCATGCGATGAGTATTTGATACAAAAGATATTTCTTTATTTCTAAAGATGCTCTCTTCTTGTTTTGTGAGGTCTAAATCTTTGGGTTTTTCAAACCTAGATTTCAATCTACTTAGAATAATCTCTCGACTTATTCAAGTGGTTTATAAAGCATACATAAAACAAGTTAAATGCATAATTAAGCTTTACTTCATGGTAGTTGCAATGTTTCTCAACCCATAAAGAAATTAGTTACTCATAATAAAAGTTAAAGAGATGGATAAAAGATAGACTGAAGATGCATTCATATTGAGAAAAAGAAGTCATTGTTTACAAAATATAGATGCAACTATGGAAGAAAAGAGATAGGGATAAAGAATCAAGTCGTGGTATGCAATCCCTTGCTCCCTCTAGCTCTGTAGATGACTGTTTCAAAAGAGTGTTAGAGTTGAAGCTCTTTTTCTACTTCCAAAGAGAAATCCTAAGTTTTCACTTAAGATTTCACGATGGCTCAAAGAGAAAATGCTTTTTGAAGTTAGAATCTGGGCAGAGTTTTGCTCAATGTCTTCGTTCTTCTTTTGCATGGAAGTCTTGTAAGGTATTTATATGTGTCAAAGGGGAAACTTTTCTTCTTTTACTAATGATTATGCCGATAAGGTGCATTAAATTTCATACCCTGGATGCGTCGCCTACTCTGCATTAGAAGTTCATTAGCTCTGTTGTGGAGCTTTCTTGTCAGCCACCAACTTGGTTTTTGATTTTACTTCCACCGTCCATGTTTCATGTCATTCCCCATCGCATGAGGCTACCAACTACGTGATTCCTATATTGGTGTCAAGAATTTCTTGCGATTGAATAAGAAAATTTCGTACATCCCAGAAAGCATTTTTTGTTTTAATGTAAATAGAGAGACTTTGTATGTGTGTGATCGCAAATATAATTATTTACATGAATTCCTTATCAAGCTATCGCATTTTCAAAGTTTTTTTCCTAACTATTTCACATAAAAGAGGTAAAATAACTTGTAGTTTTACAAGTTATCAGCACCCTGTGAACTCTTTAGAATAACGTGGGTCGAAAAATGACATATCATATATATCTTTTTTCTCCCATTAAGTGGTCTACCTTTTGGGTTTATTAACTTAGGAAAAAAATAGCTAAATTATTTAAACTAGGTCCTTGTTAAATTTGCTCAATATAACACTTATATTGAATAGTTTAACAATATGTCCTTTTGTTCATTAAACTCTTTTAATGAAAATAATCACTTATTGCATGCTTATAAAATATTTTCCCAATTCACCTTCTAGGTCCATTCTCAAGTAGAGACGTTCCGTTTCCTTTAGCTTAAAACCTTCAACCTAGACAAAACGTTCCTTAGCAAAGGTCCATTATGGGCAATTATTTTATAAATTTAATCTTTTAACCAAGTTCATTGTAAACCTATTAAAACGAATTAGAAGATTAAACTATTTTTAATCTCATTAGAAATGTGTTTAACATAAGTTTAGGTGAATCAATTTCAAACCATTAAAAAAAAATTGGAACTTATGTTTACATGCAACTCTTGATTATCGAATTTAATCTAATTCATTGAACTTATAACTTTTATAAAATAATAAATTTTTCAAAATCCTTTTTGTTTGCATTATGACAACTTTGATTACATATAACGTTTATAATATTCTAAGTAATGTCATGCTCGATGAAAAATTCATTTTTCATCTAATTATAACACTTAGAAATATCATACATGAAAAATAAACATACATATTCATTTCTCAACATCATACATTGTAACATTTATGATGCATGAATATGTTCACTCAAAACATGCATTCAAATCATATAACAATTATATTATAATGCATGAGCATTTTTATATTAATCATGTAACCATATAACATTTATATGATACATGATCATGTTGATCCTAAGGTGGGATTTTAAAATTATATGACATATATTATGTAACATATAAAACATAGTTAAGTAATACATCACATGCATATAAAACTATATAAAAGCTATGATAGACTAAATATTGGTACCCTAATTTTAACAAAATTAAAATTACAAAGGAAAGTTGTCATCCTTGCGCTGGAATAGACTCTTGTGATTAACTATATGCCATATACCTTCCATGACACACAAACCAAGATGAACAAGGGATTTCCACTAAACTCCACGCATGGCAGACGAAGTGTTTGGCACATGGTGCCTTACTCGACGCATGGATTTCGAGTACTGCACGTTGGACAATGAAGATCAACGCATGGGCATCATTCCTCCGCATGTGACTATGAGTAGCATCCACCGCGCCTAAGTCCCTTCACCGCATGGACATCAACTTACAGCATAGGTATGCTACCTACCACATGGGCTTCGAGTATCGCATGTGTTTGACAATGAAGCTTAATGCATGGGCATCGTCCCTTCGCATGCAACTGTGAGCATTGCATCCACCGTGCCTAAGTCCCTTCACCGCATGGACATCGACTCGTCGCATGAGTTTGCGTTCAACCTTGTAAGCGTCGACATATGGTATGTGTTGATGCACTTACCTTCAAGCTTCTTTGCTTTGCAAGGGTATCACCCCATCACATGGAATGCGTCCCACCACAAGCCATCATTGCATGCCAATAAATAAAATTATCTGTCAAGCAAACCTCATATATTTTCAAGTAAAATGTAGAAAAATAACCCACCTCTTGAACTGATTTTTGTTTAAAAAAAAAAAATAGAAAATGTAAGAAAAACCAGCTCTGATACCAATTGAAGAAATCGAATTCCTGTGTAAGCGTGTGAGTGCCTTACATTTAGATATTCTAATTTTATGGAAACAAAAACATTAAAATAAAACATGAATTTGTAGGATAAACATTCAAACAAAACTATAAGCATGCTAGAAAAGAGGTAGGAGAAAAGAAATCGTAACTCATCTTTGTTGATTCTTCTAACTTTCCTCCTCCACCATTATCAGCAATCTCGAACTTCTTCAATGAAGGATACCATAAACAAAATTACATTGCTATTCTCTAGGATTTTAAAGAACTTGGAAGAGTGGTCTCTAAGAACTTCTGAGAAGGAAAAGGGTAGAGAATTTTTAGAGAGAAGTTAGAGAGAATGTGGACTCTTGGAGGCTAGGTTTTTGTGTAATAAAAACTCTTTTTTCCTAATTGGGCTATAAGGATATATTTATATGGAGAAAGGTTAACCCCTTCTCCAAGTATTTCCTTATACCTTTAAGGCTAATTAGTTAAATAACTCTTATTTAATTAATTAGCACATTAATTAAATAACCATATATTAAATCCTATTTAATATACATTTACTTAATTATCATAAATATCATATATTTATACTAACCTTCAATCTCCATTATTTCTTAATCAATTAATTAACATATAAATATCACATATTTATATGTATACATCTCTTTATGAATCTAATTCATATAGATCTAATATTTGATCTTATTTAAATATATCTCTCTTACATTATTTGGATTATAGATCATATCTATATTTAACCATTATGTATTAATCTCATTAATATGAAATTTCCTCATTTGATTTAAACAATTTAAATCATTCCTCATTATTATGCTTTAGTGAGCTAACAAGGGGACCTTATGGACCTACATATTAGAAGCTCAAATGATATGAGATTAATTGATTAAACTTCTTTAATCTAATTAATCAATATCCATTAATTACTGATCACTCTACTAAAGACCGATAGCTGCACTCTTCACACTGTAGATATAAATTTTTGTTCATGGATATAATCAATCAATAGAGTGATAACCCTTCACAAATGCTCATAACTACATGTGGGTTAAAATACCATTTTACCCTTACAATTACATCTAACTTCTTAAGTACCACTGGTTCTTCTAATGAACAGATAGTTTATAGTGCAACTATAAACTAACACCTCTCGAGCCAGTGAGAGGTTAAGGCTTTATTGTTCAAGACCCTAAACCAACTATTAAGAGAGCAATTTATTTACTTTCCTAAGAAATGGGAAGAAGTGAATTCCATCTTGTGTAGTTGTGTTCCCAACTCACTAATCAGACAAATCTCTAAAATAGTAGACTTATTAAGTCGGCTATCATGGCCACTCTCACCCATATAGATCAAAGAATTGTCGTCATAAATAGGAGTTCATAACTCACTCAGGATTAAGGTCAAGTCTCCTACGGTCATCCTAGTGAAATATTTGTTTCTTCAAGTAACGGTGTTATGAAGAGAAACTAATTATTTCATGGTCCAATCTATGTGTAAACTCCTTTATACAGGATACCCCACTCACATGTCTTTACATGAACAATATGGTTCATATTGTTTGTAACACTTATATCTCATGTAACAATTACAAAGTGGGTCGTATCCATAGTATTACCAAGATAAGACATCCAACCTTTATCCATTTACTGCAGACATTTTAAGTTATTACTTGAACATGAACCACCTGTATGTCAACCACATATTGTTCAAGTGACATCATATAACCTTGGATATTAATTTATTAGATTGAATTATATCGACAAAATGTTAACTCAATATTCGATGTAGAACGGGGGACTACGAGCTGGTGTGTGGAGTTAAGGATTTGATCCTTAAAGGATACACAACTCTGATTTCCAAACTGACAAATATTCTAGAAAATCCATGTCAGGATCAGTGTTTGCCCCTAACGGAGAGCTGTAGTATGACGTAGTATCAAGTAAGGATGCATTGCAGATTCCACTATAGAAGTTGAGTATGTAGTCACTTGTAAAGCAGCAAAGGAAGCAGTTTGGCTAAGGAAGTTCCTACGTGATTTGGAAGTAGTTCCAAATATGGACTTGCCCATCACCTTATACTATGACAACAGTGGGCAGTAGCCAACTCTAAAGAACCTCGCAGTCACAAATGAGGAAAGCATATTTAGAGGAAGTATCAACTAATACGGAAGATTGTGCAAAGGGGAGATCTGGTCGTCACAAAGATTGTCATAAAGCACAACAATGCTGATCCATTTACAAAGGTTCTCTCGGCTAAAGTGTTCGAGGGTCATCTAGACAGTCTAGGTCGATGAGAAATATACATTGTATAATTTAGGACAAGTGGGACATATGTAATGGGTATATGGATGCGTTAGTTTATTTTATATATTTATCATAATCCCACCTTTTGGATTGTGTACAACCAACTGACTAGAGTTTTAGTTCAAGTGTGAGTTTGTTGGGTTTTATGTCCTAAAACTCATCGATAGTAAATGTTATTAATTGACCGTCATCAATAAAGAGTTATGGATGTTAAATGAATAAATGTTATTGTTTGTATTGTTGTCTATTTTGTATTAATAATCCTAAATCCAATAAACTAACATCGAAGGTTGTCTTATGAGCCTTAAACTGTATGTGGAGAAATACAGGGATCAATATTCAAGATACAACCTAAAGGGTCTATAGTATGGGATAAGGCTAGGTACTTTATCCTGGTAACACTATGGATACGACCCCCTTTGTATTTGATACAAATGTAATGATCCAACGCGTTCGTGTAGGTGACACACGAGTGAGAGTATCCTATACAATGAGTTTGCATAAGTCTGGACCACGAAATAATAATCACTAGATGTAATACCATTGACTAGTTAGGTTCCTATTTCATTAGGATGACCTAAGTGACTTAGTCTTAATCCTGAGTATATTATGAACTCTTGTTCACGAGGGATTGTCCTTTGATTTGTATGGGTAACGGTGGCTAGATCGCCAACCCAATAAGCCTACCATTTTCGGGTCAAGACCAAGTAGGGAGCAGGAAACATAATAATACAATATGGAATTCACTTCTTCCCTCCTTGAAGGTAAGTACATAAATGTTCCCTTAAGTGGTGTCTCTAAGACTTGAACAAAGGGCCCTACCCTTGGCCCTAGAGGGGTTTCTATTTATTGGTTGGATCATAAACAGGTTGTTCATTAGAGAAGCACTGGTATTTAAGGAGTTGGAGGTAACCCAAAGGTAAAACGGTAATTTGACTTAGTTGGAGTTACGAACACTCGTGAAGGACTAACTTACTGATATTGGTCTATATCCATGGACATAGAAATATATCTGAAGTGAGCAGACTACAACTTTGTTTCTTTAGTGAAGTGTACCCACAGTTAATGAATATTGATTAATTTGGTTAATGAGTTTAGCCAATAAATCTCATATCATTGGAGCTTCTGATCTAAAGATCCATCAGGTCCCCTAGTAAGCTCACTAAAGGATACTTAAAAGGGATAAGTTAAATTGTTCAAATTAATTTGGGGAAACTATATATTAATGAGATTAATATAAAATTAATTATGGATATGATCTATAATTAAATTCTAGAGCAATATTTGAATAAGATTTAAATTAATTAATTCAAGTGAATTAGATTCACAAAGAATTGATTAATAGAGAGGTTTTACACGTATACATGGGATGTAAAGATAATTACATGTATACATTAAATTGGGTTTAATGTATAAGTATTTATTTAATTACTATGCAAATTAAAAATTAAATAAGTATATTTAATTGTGCAAATTAAATAAGTATTATTTAATTATGCAATTAAATAAGTGTTATTTAATTATGCAAATTAAATAAGTGTTATTTAATTGGGTTAATTGATTAAATAAGCATTATTTAATTAAATGGGCTAATTAATTAAGTAAATGTTATTTAATTAATTATAGAAAAGAAAAATATATTGGGAAAGGGGCTTGGCTCTTCTTTATATAAAGACTTCCCCATGGCCCTTAGGAATGCACTGCATACACAATTATCATTGTAGAGAAACTATGACAATACACAACTCCCTAGTGTTATTGTGCATCTGAGCCTCTCTACTCTACAAAACCTTATTCTTCTCTCTCTCTCCCAATAATTGGATCCACCTATCCCTCTATTGGAATCCTATAGAATAACGAGGTAACTCTCGTGGTAGTGTTCGAGATCACTTAAGAAGTTGCTCGTGATCAAGACCGTTTGGAGATCGGTTCCTTAGAACCTTGAAGAGGATTGTTCGTGGCACTTGAGGAATCTACAAAGGTAAGAACCGTTCTAATCCTTTCCAAAAAACGCATGCTATTTTACGTGCTTATTTATTATATTTAGTATAATGATTTTGTTTATTGTAGAATCGATTTGCGGGATACAAGGAATTTTAATAATCCACTTTCGATGTGGGACCCAATCCCTTCATCCACAACTCATAGAAAGTGATTGAACTTCCTGGTTGCAAAAATATCAGGTCATAGATGTGATAGACTCTGTTCAGTGCCTCTTCCCAAAACTAATATGGTATTTGATTGGCATGCATCATCACGCGAATCATTTCCTGAAGAGTCCTGTTTTTCCTTTTTACAACTCCATTATATTGGGGTGTAATAGGAGTTGAAAATTCATGATGAATTCTAGCACTCTAGTAGAACATGTCAAACTAAGATTTTTCAAACTCCCTACCATGATTACTTCGAATTCGAGCAACATTCAACTCCTTTTCACATTGTAATCGGAGACAAAGAGTTTGAAACACAAGGAAAGTGTCAGATTTGTCTTCAAGAAAATGATCCCAAGTAAATCTCGAATAGTCATCAACAACAATTTAGACATATTGTTTGCCTTCTCAAACTTTCTGGCTACATTAGACCCATAAGGTCCATATGAAGAAGTTCAAGAACATGAGATGATCCAAAATGACATGTCTGCTTATGAGGAGTGTGAATTTGTTTCCCTAACTGACAATCCCTACAAATAATTCCAATTGATACAGGCAAAGAAGGGAGACCAATAATAACCTTCTTGCTAAGAGCCTTATGTATAGTCTTCATGCTAATATGCCCAAGACGTTTATGTTGTAGGCTAGCTCCATCTTTCCTAAAGAGAATACAATCTAAGAATTACTAGAACTCTATAAATGACAATTATCAGACAAGTGCGTACCTGTCATGACAACAACATTGACATGTCTGTAACAACACTTTTTTTTTTTTTTTTTTTTTTTAATTATTACACATTCCACCTTCTTCTTTCTTTCTTCATTTCTTTGTAAAATTCATGTTCAGACCTTGGTCACACAACTAACTGATGCTTATGAGATTGGCAGTAAGCCTCTCAACCAACATTGCATCATTCAATTTTGGAAGACTTGGATAATTTAGAGTTCTTTTTCCAATGATCTTACCACTCACACATCACTAAAAATGACTTTTTCAGAACTAACAGATTTAAGATCAGACAAATAGCTTTTTTCACCAGTCATATGACGTGAGCTACCACTATCAGAGTACCAATCTTCTTTGGAAGACGATATGAGGGAGGTCAAAACAGCACTACATCTGTTTTTAGTGTTCTTCTTTCTCCACACCTGTTTTATCGTACTCTGTCTAGGTCTATAATTCTCAAGGAAGTGAGAAATCCTTTTGAGAAAAGAGAACCTGTGAATATTTTTCATTAATTAATAGCAAAAAGGACATCTATGACCCACTTTGCCACAATAGTGACAAATCCATCTCCACCTAAATATACAATTACCTTTCCCAACGGATTGAGGGTAAGGTGTTCTGTAACTCCATACGACTCTGGATCTTGAGCTATAACAAACTCAATGTTTTGCTTCCTTTTACACTATTTATTATGCTGAGTATTGCTTGCTGAAAAACCAAGTCCAAAGTTATTACCTCTTGCTCATAGTGTCTTTTTTTTCAAATTTAACTTATGAAAGTTCCCGCTCAATTCTGCAATAGTAGACATTAGCCTGTGATTATCAACAATCAGAATCTCAATTCTTTCTTTTTGTATATCAAGGGCTTTCTAATCTTTTTTCCATTTAAGAAAGAAAGCATGACACGAAGGATTTGATGCTTCAGAGCTCATAGCATCAGAAGACTTTTCTACATAAACGTCATATTCAAAAACCTCGTAGGATGAGGTGTCTGACAAAATGTTACTAACAAGAGCTTTAACATCTTCTTCTGAGTAACTACTATCTTCTGTTTTATTATCAGACAGAGTTAAGACACCTTCTTTACTCTGTTTTTAAGAAAATTAGGGCATTCAACCTGAATGTGACCATAGCCACTACACTCTTTGCACTTAATATGCTTTTTTTACACCTAACTGGACTAGACTTTTTTCCTTCCTTCTAGTTGTTCTGATGTCTAATCTGATTAGATGGGAAAGAGCTACCAAGGTTGTAGGTATTGTATGAAGGAACTAGTATGAGAGAACCTTGAGCGGAAGCGGATCGACTAAATTCCATAATTTATCGAATATAAAGATTACAGTAAACAAATAAGAAGATATGCATTTACAATTGAATTACAGTATGCTTTAAACATCTAGAGTTTTAGTCCAAGTGGGAGTTTGTTGGGTTTTATATCCTAAACTCATGGGTTGTAAACAATAAAAATTATTCTGAAAATTTAATAAGTTGTTATTGAAAATATGTATTGTTTATTTCGTTTTAGAAATAAATCCAATAAACTAAAAGATCCATGACTATTACATGAGTACTTGAACTTTATGTGGAGACATAAAAGTGGACCAGATTCAAGTAAATAGTCAAAATGATCTATAGTATAAGAATAAAGTTGGGTGCCTTATTCTGGTAACACAATTGGATGCGGCCCACTTTGTAGTTGTTATAAAGAGTTGCAAAGTGTTACATACGATGTGTCCTAACTCGTACATGTTATGACATGAGGAGTGAAGGCCTCCTGTGCAATGGGTTTGTACAAGATCGGACCACAAAATTAGTCACTCTCACTTTATAACGCTGTTTACTATTTAAGATTGGCTATTTCAAAGTGATGACCTAGGTAACTTGACCTTAATCCTGAGCTTGCTATGAACTCCTGTTTATTTGGGATTATCATTAGATTTGCATAGGTGAGGGTTGGCTCAAAAGCGCCGGCTCAATAAACCTCCATTTCAAGGGTAAGACCGGGAATAGCTGGGGACATAGGGTGCAAGATGGAATTCACTCCTACCCCCTTTCAGGGATAGTAGAGAGGTCGTTTTCTTAAGTGCTGACTTTGAGTTTTGAACAAGGGGCCCTACCCTCTCATTGGCTTGAGAAGGACTCGGTTTGTTGATTGGATCACAAATCAATTGCTCATTAGAGGATCAATTGGACTTAAGGAATAAGAGGTAATCTCGAGGATAAAACAGATATTTGACTTAGTCGTTATTGCGAACAAACTGTGAAGGGTTAACTTACTAATCATGGTTATATCGAGTTGACATAATATATCTACGTAAGGGAAATGCAACTATGGGCTTTAGTAGAGTGATCCATTAGTTAATGAATGGGGATTAATTTTGTGTAAAGAGTTTAGCCAATTAAGCCCTGATCGTTGGAGCCCATGATCTGTAGGTCCACAAGGTCCCCTATTAGCACATAAATGGATTAACCTTAGAGTAGCGTGGTAAGTTAATTTGAAACGTTCAAATTAGAATTAAGGGAATTAATAATTATATGAGATATAATTACGCGTTTAATTTTGGAATTAAATGGAATTTCTATAAAATTAATTTAATATTTGATATTAAATTAATTAGAATTAATTAAATTGTTTGATTAATTATTTATTTTATTAGAAAATTAATTTATGAAATTAATTTTGTAAAACTAATAAAGTTTTTTGAAAACTAAATTGATTTTGGAAATCAATTTATAAAATAAAATTAAAATAGGATAAACACAAAATTGAAATATGGGATTTCTTCACTAACAAACAAGTAGCTCACTCATTTTCCCACCATTTCTTGATTCAATTTTCAAAGCATGAGTTGCACCTCATGCAACCTTTTTCTTTGCATGATTGTCCTGCAATAAATAAAGAAGATAGAAGTAGAATTAAGGCATGCATCAGTTGAGTTTTTGCTGAAAAATTAGAGTTGAAGAAAGTTGTTCTTCAAGTGGGTGTAGAAGTGAGTTCTTCTCCAAATTCCCTTCATTCTAACTTATTTTGAGTCTCACAACTCAATCTAAAACTCCAAGAGAATGGTAGGGAAGATCTTGAGGTGGTTCACAATGAGATTTGAAGAATATTTGTAGCTGAATTCGTGATTCAAAAGGTTCTACAAAGGTATTGCTTGAAACCCTCTTATTATTGTATGAGCATGCTTCATTTATAGCCAAATTTGATGAATTAGAATGCTTATTGATCCTTGTTGCTTCTGCTACATGCTGATATACTCTTTCAATTGGTATCAGAGCGTCATCTAAGCATTCAATTTGCTTTAATTTTGGTGTGGTGGGTGTTTTTTCATGACATAGTGCACTGATATGATTTTCTGAGTTTTGGCATTTAATTTCTCTTTGATTCCTTGATTAAATTTGTAATTGGCTCTTGTTTGATGAGCTTATATGTGTGCTCTAGAGTCTGTAATTTCTTTAGAGTCATTAGAGTTGAAATTAAGTTGTAATTGAAGAAAGAAGTGAAGAAGGTCGAGCTGCAGATTTCCAGATCGTGAGCTTCTGCCCATAATTCCAGCGAGAGCGAGATATTCACTCCAACGAGATTTGGTGATCAAGTGAGATTTTGCTTCGAGCGAGATTCTGATGGAATTTTCGAGCGAGATTTCGATTCAAACGAGATTTTGAATCGAGTTTAAGCGAGATTACTATTTCGAGCGAGATTTCGAGCCAGAGCGAGATTTCAATGGTGCGGCGAGATTGAACCAATCGGACAAGCGAAAAGCATGCAACGAGCGGCCAACAGCGAGATTGAACCGATTCAGCGAGCGAGATCCAACGAGATCAGTCGGTTCGATCGATTTTCTTTAGTTCTTTCCGACTTGGCCTCAAATGGGTTTTTGGCTTGTCCGGTTCAGGTGGTTCACATCTGGTTCAAGCTGTTTAGGTTCGGTTTGAATCGGTTCGAGCAGTCCAGAGGCGGTTCAGAGCTGTTTCTTGCTGTTTTTGTAATTTTTAGGATTTTGTTTGCTTGTTTATGCCAAAACTAAAACCATATCAGTATGTTTTAATTATTTATGCATGTACTGTATGTTATAATTAAATAAATCTTGTATGTGCATACAGTATGTCATGTAGATTTAAAATCCCACCATAGGAAGCATGTTACATGCATTGAAGGTATGTTATAAAATGTTATAATATATAGTATGCATGTTTAGGGTTTCTTTTATTTAATATAAATGTTATACTAAATATTGAATGCCTTTAATGTATGTTGTGGATGTTTTGAATGTCTAAAATTTTTTAAGTTGTTATAAAATTGGGTTAGACATTTAAAATCCATAACAAGAACAGTTGTATACTCACGTAGGTTAACCACTTGTTTCAATAGTTAAAATAGATCGTTAAACTTGTAGAACTCGGGTTACAAACTCAACCGGTATATAATCCTGTCGAAGGCTGGAGGTATTTAAGTTCACGGTCTACGGAACACCTCCTACCTGGGGATTATGGCCGAATTATTGAGCGTTGTTAACCGGTTTTATGAGCAATACGTGAGCGATATGAGATTTTAAAACTAGTTTATCACCTAGACATTATAAATTAAATCCAATTATAAATGTTATACTTGGATAAACATCTAGACTTAGGTTGTTTAGTTAGCCAAAACAAACCTAAGAAACGTATACCCCGTTTAATCATTAGAGCACTTCAGTGGGAGTTTAATAACATATATGATATGCTATTAGAACACTTCAGTGAAAATCAAATAACGTATATGATATGTTAGCTTTAGTGGGAGATTAATAAACATATATGATATGATTATTTTTAACTCTCATGTCCCTAAGACTTCATAATCAAAATTCATGTGGCACTTCGTGTCACCCTAGAAGTGATTTCCATTCGAAAAATGTTTACATGAATCGAGATTTTTTGTGAATAAGGGAAGTTGTTCACTTTAAAATCAAATGTGATGTTTTGATTTTAAAATTTTCACGTTCTCAAGATGTTCACACCGAAAGGTTCATGCGGCACTTCATGTCACCCTATAAGTGATCTCCATTCGGAAAGTGTTTGCGTGAATTGATCATGGTGAATGAGGGGAAGTTATTCATCGGAAAATCAAATATACGATATATTGATTTCAATTCTCACGTCCCTATATAATTCCCAGCGTGAGATCCGTGCAACACTTCGTGTCACCCTGGAAGTGACCTCAATTGGAAAAGTGTTCATCATAGATCAAGACCAAAGTGAATGGGGAAGATAGTTCATAGTAAGTGGGTGAAGGATATGTGTCAACATATGCTATAGTCTCTTCTATTGGTTTGAACCATGAGATTCCTATGTTGCGTCTGCTTGTCGTCTTTAAGTCTGCCTCGCTAGTCGTTTAACGACGACTATCCCCTCAGAGGGTTTTAACATAGGATTCGAAACAACTCAAACTCTAGAAATGGATAGGATTGCAAACAATCTTCGAAAGAACTACTATACACAATGAAGTTGTCCACGAAAATTTCTATGCACTTTTCCACATAATCAGAGAATATGCTCATCATGCATCTTTGAAATCTACCTGGGGCGTTACATAGCCCAAGTGGCATTCTTCTAAATACATAGGTACCATAAGTTCAAGTAAAAGTAGTCTTTTTTCGGTCTTCCTAAGCTATATGTATTTGATAAAATCCAGAAAAATCATCAAGAAAACAAAAATATGGCTTCCCAGCTCACTGTTCAACCAATTGATTAATAAAAGGTATAGGAAAACGATATCTTTTTTTATTACCTCAGTGGGTTTCCTGAAGTCTATACACATTCTCCAACCGTTCTGCACTCTCATAGGGATCATCTCACCTTTTTCATCTTTCACAATGGTCATGTCGGTCTTCTTCGGTACCACGTGTATTAGACTTACCCATTGACTGTTTAGGACTGGATAAATCATACTGGCTTCAAGTAGCTTGAGAATTTCTTTATGAACAATTTCCTTCATAGTTGGATTTAGCCTTCTTTGAGGTTAAACGGTTGCCTTAGCTCCATCCTCTAGAACGATTCTGTGCATGCAAAGGGAAGGGCTTATCCACTTGATATCTTCTAAAATCCAACCAATCACTTTCTTGTGATCCTTAAGATGTGAGTTCTCTAGATATGATCACTGGAAAGGCTTTTTCTCCTCCTAGGAAAACATACTTGAGTTGAGAAGGAAGAGCCTTAAGCTCGATTCCTTGTACCTGAGATTCCAAAACATCATCATTAGAGAGGTTATTATTCAAATCAAGATCATTCAAAATAAAGAAAGAGTCAATCAAAGAGACATCATTGTCAAGGTCAATGGAAGGAGCAACCAAACAATCCAAATTTTCATCAATTGAAAATAATAATTCATCAAACATGTCGCATGTATCTATTGAACAAAGAGACAAATATTCTTTAGGCAATTTCATGCCGTCATAAATGTTGAAAGATTTTACCTCTCCACCAAATTCTACTGACAAAGTCCCTTTATCTACGTCAATTCTTGTTTTTTCGGTTTTCATAAAAGGTATACCAAGTAGAATATTAGAGGAAGAAGTAGAGTATGGTTCATCCATTTTTAAATGTAAAAATCAACAGGAAAGATTAATTCTCCAACTCTCAACTAAACATCCTCTACAATGCCTAGGAGTTGAATATATGACCTATCCGGTAGTTGTACACAAACATTCGTTTTTTGTAGGCCACTCAATTTGAGATCTTCATAGACATGAAATGTAAACCCCAAACTTAGGTTCCTTAGATAAGCATGTTTAGCCAAAGGGACGTTATATTATATATTTATTAAGTAGAAATTAATGTTGTTTTATAGGGATTATGAAGGAAAGGAAGGAAATATATTAAATGAAGAAACTGAATCATTAGTTTGGTTGGAGGCACTAAGTTGGGGTGACGTGGCAATCTGCTCTTTGAACTCAGGAAGTAACAGAAAGATTAAAAGGGAAGTGAAACTTCAAAACCATGGTTTTGACAATTGACAAGAGCAAATTCAGCGAATTTGATGCCATTTGAAAGCTGGGAGAATCTAGTTTTCAAGGTTTTCCTGCTGGAGAAAGATTACAAGAGGAGAAGAACAAAAGTGGATAATTTGCACAAGTGATGAACCATAGATTAATCAGGGCTCGAGGTGAAGTTTGGAAGTTCCAAGCCAAATTATAAGGAATTTTGGGTTGAAATTTTAAGATAAGGAAGTTAACTCAAATCTAAAAAAAAATTAGAAGGAAGTTTCTTGGAAAGAGCTCTGGATTTTAAGTTATGAATTTTTGAATTTATAACAGGGAATTGGTGCATAAGCAGGCAACTGCTTGCGAAGAACAAGCAAACAGTTCATCATGGAGACTTATAGCGAGATTTGGGCTTGAGGATCCCGCTTATAAAGGAAATCCCACTGTTTTCATAAGGAGGATCTCGCTCTAGGAGAAACTCTCGCTAGGAATTAAGATAAGTGTCGCTAAGAATTTCACAGGAAAAGCTTGATCTCGCTCTAGAGGATCTCGCTGGTATCGCTTAAGAGGATCTCACTGGCATCGCTCTAGAGGATCTCGCTAGCATCGCTCAGGGGGATCTCCTGACCTCGCTCAGGGGGATCTCGCTAGTAAAGCTGTCTGTATTGATGGAAGTTCCTTTAATAAATTAATTATTTGAGGTATTTTACTAGGAATTCTAAGTAGTTTAATCGAGAATTATATCTTTTCAGGCCAAGAAGAGCTACGAGAAGTGTATAAACCAATAAGAGCGTGACGAACGGTGAGTGACTAAGTAAACTTAAGGTTTCCAACATGCATATATGATCAAGTAAATCACAGTGACATTAATGATGTATTTATACTTCCTCAAGCAATAAATGGTTGGAGAATAACTTAATGCATGTTTCCCAGCTTGTATGTGTGTAACACAGGCCAAGGTATGTCGTGTAACCATTACAAAAGCTATGTTTCTGATTTTGATATATGCTTCCTAGAGGAAGGCTATGAGAGAATCAGTTCTTATGTAAATGAGTGGCAATGGAACAGCTCTTGTGTAAATACTAGACAATGGAACTTAATTTGATTTTACAAAATATACATTTGATACCGAAGGACGTTGAGAAGGTATCTAACCAATTAGATACCGAAGGACATTTGAGAAGGTACATGGCCAATTTGATACCGAAGGACATTTGATAAGGTATTTGGCCAATTTGATACCGAAGGACATATGAGAAGGTATCATAGTAACTCGATACTGAAGGACAAATTTGAGAAGATATCTGAGCGAAAGTACCTAAAATATGATGGTACTTAGTGTGGCCACATGCACGTAGGTAGTTATGAATGATAGACCGAAGTATGTGTCTCTTGGTCGGAAATAAACGTTTGGGAGCTAGAGCGTTTAGGCTCGTTCTCAACTAGGGAATAATAATGTTTAATGATGTCTTAGAATGGTTTACAGCTACATATAGAGATGTTTGCTTGAGTTTACTCATTGATATATTTATATGTTTATAGTGATGCTACGCTTGTTGCTTTACGATTCTATAGTCACTCACTGAGCTTTTAGCTCACAGAATTTATGTGTTTTCCCTTTTCAGGTAGCGGTCAGTTTCCCCAAGGTTGATCCTCCTACTGCTTGCCACCAAAAGACTCGGCTTATTAAAAGAGTTAAGTTGATGGTCTGTTTATGTACACATGTTTTGTCAGGGACTAGGGCTTTTGTAGGAATGTTTGGGCCACCTGTGAATAATTTTTTTTCCTATAAAATTAATGTCTTGGCTGTAGCATGTATTTATGTAATCTTTGTACGAGAGGTTAGCTGTTTGCATATATTACTAATGAGATGAATAGGTTGGTATTTAGATTAGAAGGCTTGGGTGGTGAGTGCTGGCAGTAGGGCTAGTAACTACCACGGTCATATCCTCTTCCAGAATAAAAGGGTAATCTGGGAGGGGGTGTGACAAGTTGGTATCAGAGCATAAGGTTTTAGGAATGAGAGGGAAGTTTATACATAAGCCTAAGTCCCTAAGTGTGAGTCCCTAACATATGTACATTGTATTAGGTGAAATGCTGAGGCAATGTGGCAGACTGAGTAAGCAGACAGGTGGCAGGACCACTGACCCTACCAATAGGGGCCCAGAGGTTAGGGAGAACCCACCGGGTGGCAAAAAGAAGTTGAGTGATCCAGTGGGTCAGGAAACGATGTCCGAGGTAGAGTCTAGTACTCCCCAAGCAAGGGCAGATTCACAGCTAGAAGATGTAATGTTTGATAGGATAGTGCAGAGGTTAGCAGCCAGTATGAGCTCTGCACGAACCGACCCAGAAAAGAAATATGGTATTGAGAGGTTTAAAGCCTTAGGGTCTGTGACATTTGAAGGTACAACAGATCCAGCTGAAGCTGAGTTGTGGCTGGATGTAGTTGAAAAATGTTTCAATGTTATGTGTTGTCTAGAGGACAGGAAAATGAGATTAGCCAACTTTCTACTACAGAAAGGAGCAGAAGTGGTGGAAAGTGATATCCACCAGACGAGCCAGTACAGATGTGATGTTATGGCCTGAGTTCAGGAAGACCTTTGAAGATAAGTATTAGCCCAGCTCGTTTCAGGATGCAAAAAGGGATGAGTTCCTCATATTAACACAGGGAACGATGTCGGTGGCAGAATATGAGCAGAATTTTACAGAGTTATCACAGTATACCCTGCCGATTATTGCTGAGGAAAGAGATAGATGCAGGAAATTTGAACAAGGTTTAAGGAAGGAAATCAGAACTTCGGTGACGTCTACGGCTAATTGGCTAGATTTTAACCAGTTAGTAGAAACAGCAATACGAGTCGAGTGAAGTTTGGCAGATGTTGAGCATTTGCCAAGAAGCAGTGAGGCCATAGTAGGGCCTAGAGACAGGGAATTCTGGTCTCCAGTGGCAACCCAGACTAGTGGAAGCCATTCCAGGGGAACCAGTTGGCAGGGATCCAAGAAAGGGAAAACGAGACCTGGCCGGTGCAGTTTGCCGATCATAGATGCCACGAGTTGGTGAGCCGGTAGCCAGCGTAGACAAGAGACCAACATGCCTTAGTTGTGGCAAGAGGCATTCTGGGGCATGCTATAGTGGCAGAGGTGCATGTTTCCAGTGCGGACAAATAGGGCATTTAAGAGGGACTATCCCCAGATGAACAGGGACGTTCCAACAGCACAACAGCCGACCTTCTAGATAGTTAACCAACCAAAGAGTTCTGGAAATCAGGGTGAAGGGTCAAGTGGTGCCAAGCAGAAGAATGTCGTAGGTCGACCCAGCAGTAGGGGCAAGTGTATGCCGCATCACACCAGGAGGAGTGGAATCTTCAGATGTTGTGACTGGTAATGTTATGTTATGTGGGCAATCTGCTTATGTTTTATTTGATCCTGGTGCCACACATTCATTTATATCTAGCATGTATGCACCTAGTAGATAGGTTGTTTGAACCTATGCCTGAAGAGTTATTTATCTCTACCCTTTGGGAGATGTGATAGTAGTAGATAGATGTTATAATCATTGTGAGATATTGATCAATGGTCAGGACTTTCATGCTGATTTACTTCCTTTAGAACTGTTGAAGTTTGATGCTATCTTGGGGATGGATTTTCTAAGTAAGTATCATGCTTTAGTAGGCTGTTACAAGAAGAAGGTAGTGCTAGAAATCAAATAGCCAAGATGCAATGTTGATAGGAAGCAAACAATTAGTCACGGGAAATTTGATATCGATAGTGAAGCTCGGAAGTTATTAAGCAAGGGATGTAAAGCCTATCTGGCTCATGTGATGGTTGCTCAAGGGAAAGAGCTGAATCCAGAAGATGTCCCAGTGGAAATGAATTTTGGGATGTACTTCCTAAAGGACTATTGGGATTACTACCCGACAGGGAGGTAGAGTTTATTATTGACTTAGTTCCAGGGACAACTCCCATATCGCAGGCACTGTATAGAATAGCGCCGATTGAGTTGAAAGAATTAAAGGTTCAACTGCAAGAGTTAATTGACAAGGGATACATTCGACCTAGTGTATCACCTTGGGGAGCTCCGATATTGTTTGTGAAGAAGAAAGACGGTACACTTAGATTGTGTATCGACTATATACAGCTGAATAAGGTAACGCTTAAGAATAAATATCCGTCACCATGCATTGATGATTTATTTGATCAGCTAAGAGGAGCCACGATGTTTTCAAAGATAGACTTGAGATCGGGTTATCATCAACTGAAAGTGAGAGAAGTCGATATTCCTAAAATCGCATTTAGAACGAGATATGGACATTATGAATTCCTGGTAATGTCTTTCGGATTGACAAATGCCCCTGCGGTATTCATGGATCTCATGAACATGATATTTCATCCCTACTTGGACCAGTTAGTGATAGTATTCATTGATGATATACTGGTGTATTCTGATAATAGGGAGGATCATATTACCCACTTGAGGATAGTATTGCAGACATTGCGAGATATGCAGTTGTATGCTAAATTCAGTAAATGTGAATTTTGGTTAGATCGGGTAGTATTTCTTGGGCATGTTGTTTCAGAAGAGGGCATTAGTGTAGATACCAGAAGACGGAAGCAATAGTTAATTGGGAACAACCCACAATCGTTTTAGAAATACGCAGTTTCCTAGGGTTGGCAGGTTATTATTGGAGGTTCGTGGAAGGTTTCTTTAAGACAGCCCTTCCGTTGAGAACCTGACCAAGAAAGGCATGAGGTTTGGATGGTCATTGGTGTGAACATAGTTTCCAGGAGCTAAAACGGAAACTAGTATCAGCATCAGTGCTTACCTTGCCTATTCCAGGCAAGGAATTTGAGATTTATTGCGATGCATCCTGAAAAGGATTGGGATGTGTGTTGATTCGGGATGGGAGGGTGATTGCATATGCTTCTCATCAACTTCAGAAACACGAGGGCATTTATCCCACGCATGATCTAGAGTTGGCAGCAGTTGTTTTGGCTTTAAAGTTGTGGAGATATTACCTATCTGGAGAGCGCTGTAGGATATTTACAAATCACAAAAGCTTAAAATATATCTTTGATCAAAAGAAATTGAATCTAAGACAACGAAGATGGATTGAATTGATTAAAGATTACGACTGTTCCATCGAGTACCACCCTGGTAAGGCTAATGTTGTGGCAGATGCACTAAGTAGGAAATCCTTTGGACCCAAGGCCATTATTGGTTCAATAAAAGGAATGCTATTGCAGGAGTTCAGGAATTCCAGAACCGCCTTATCAATGAAACCGTCAGGAGGAATGATAGCTACTTTTCAGATAAGGCCGACCTTAGTAGAAAACCTTAAGCAAGATCAGTTGGAAGACCCTGATTTTCAGAAGATTGCTGATGATGTGAGTAAGGGCATCAGGGTTGACTTTCAACTGGGAACATATAGTGTATTAGAAAAGGAGGGGAGAATGTGTGTGCCAAACAAGTTACAACTTAAACAAGCCATTCTAGAGGAAGCACATAGTTCCGCTTATGCCATGCATCCAGGTAGCATCAAGATGTATAGAACTTTGAAGAAGTCGTACTGGTGGCCTGGGATGAAGAGAGACATAACATAATATGTGGACCGATGTATAGTCTGTCAACAAGTAAAACCTGAGAGACAAAGACCAGCAGGATTACTCAATCCACTTCTAGTGCTTGAGTGGAAGTGAGAGCATGTGACAATGGACTTTCTATTTGGTTTACCTAAGACACCCTAAGGATTTGATGGCATTTGGGTAATAGTCGCTATTCTAACTAGGACGACCAAGTTCATACTAGTAAAAGTTACTTTTACACTGAACCGTCTAGCTAAGATTTATGTGGATAGGATAATCAGTCAATATGGAGCCTCAGTGTTGATAGTGTTGGATCGGGACTCGAGGTTCACTTCAAAATTTTGGCCTAGTTTACAGAAGGCTATGGGCACTAAATTGCATTTTCGTATGGCTTTTCATCCGTAGATAGATGGACAGTCGGAAAGAACTATACAGACACTGGAAGATATGTTAAGAGCTTGTGTACTACAATTCAAAGGAATTAGGATACACACTTATCGTTGATTGAATTTTCCTACAACAATAGCTACCATTCTAGTATCGGAATGGCTCCCTGCGAAGCATTGTATGGCCGACCTTGCAGGACTTCAGTATGCTGGAATGAAGTCGGAGAACGAAAATTACTGGGTCTAGAATTAGTTCAACAAACAACAGAGAATGTGAAACTTATCAGGGATAATCTTAAGGCGGCTCGCGATAGATAGAAAAGCTACGCCGATAAACGAAGAAGAGAACTAGAATTTGAAGTCGAAGAACGGGTATTTCTTTGACTATCCACATGGAAAGGAATTCTCCGGGCTGGGAGAAAAAAGAAGTTAAGTCCACGATACATCGGACCACATGAAATTGTGGAATGAGTTGATTCAGCAGCTTATAGGTTGTAGTTGTCGATGAAGCTAGCTCGTATACACGACGTATTTCATGTGTCAATGTTAAGGAAATACGTGCCTAATCCTATGCACGTACTAGCAACACAACCGATACAGCTCAAAGAAGATTTATCTTACGAGGAGGAGGCCATCGAGATTTTGGACAGGAAAGATCAGGTACTAAGAAATAAGACGATTCCTTTGGTGAAGGTGTTATGGCGTAATCATGGGACCGAGGAAGCAACCTGGGAACCTGAAGAGCAAATGAGGAAGAGAAACCCTCAACTTCTCAAATGACATATCAGGTAAATTTCGAGGAAGAAATTTCTTTTAAGGGGGAGATGATTGTAAACCTCGAACTTAGGTTCCCTAGATAAGCATGTTTAGCCAAAGGGATGTTATATTACATATTTATTAAGTAGACATTCATGTTGTTTATAGCGATTATGAAGGAAGGGAAGGAAATATATTAAATGAAGAAACTTAATCATTAGTCTGGCTGGAGGCACTAAGTGTAGGGTGACGTGGCAATCTACTCTTTGAACTTGGAAGCGGTAGAAAGATTAAAAGGGAAGTGATAATTCAAAAGCATGGTTTCGACAATTGACAAGAGCAAATTCAGCGAAATCGGTGCCATTTGGAAGCTGAGAGAATCTAGTTTTCAAGGTTGTTCTGCTGAAGAAAGATTGCAAGAGGAGAAGAATAAAAGTGGAGAATTTGCAGAAATGGTAGAACCACGAATTAATCAGGGCTCGAGGTGAAGTTTGGAAGTTCCAAGCCAAACTATAAGGAATTCTTGGCAAGGTAAGGAAGTTAACTCAAATCTAAACAAGTTTGTAGAAGGAAGTTTCTCAAAAAGTACTATAGATTTTGAGTTATGAATTTTTGAATTTATAACAGGGAATTGGTGAATAAGCAGACAGCTGCTTGTGAAGAACAAGCAAGCAGTTCATCATGGAGAATTATAGCGAGATTTGGGCATGAGGATCTCGCTTATAAAGGAAATCCTGCTGTTTTTGTAAGGAGGATATCGCTCTAGGGGGAAATCTCGTTAGGAATTAAGGTGAGTATCGCTAAGAATTTCACAGGAAAAGCTTGATCTTGCTCTAGAGGATCTTGCGGGTATCCGCTCTAGAGGATCTCGCTGGCATCGCTCTAGAGGATCTTGCTAGCATCGCTCAGGGGGATCTCGCTAGCATCGCTCAGGGGGATCTAGCTAGCATCGCTCAAGGGGATCTCGCTGACCTTGCTCAGGGGGATCTCACCAGTAATGTTGTCTGTATTGATGGAAGTTCCTTTAATAAATTAATTATTTGAGGTATTTTATTAGGAATTCTAAGTAGTTTAATCAGGAATTATATCTTTTTAGGCCAAGAAGATCTACGGGAAGTGTATAAACCAATAAGAGCCTGACGAACGGTGAGTGACTAAGTAAACTTAAGGTTTCCAATACTCATACATATATGATCAAGTAAAGCACAGTGACATTAATGAAGTATTTATACTTCCTCAAGCAACAAATGGTTGGAGAATAACTTAATGCATGTTTCCCGACTTGTATGTGTGTAACACAGGCCAAGGTATGTCGTGTAACCATTACAAAAGCTATGTTTTTTATTTTGATATATGCTTCCTAAAGGAAGTCTATGAGAGAATGAGTTCTTGTGTAAATGAGTGGCAATGGAACAACTCTTGTGTATATACTAGGCAATGGAACTTAATTTGATGTTACAAAATACACATTTGATACCGAAGGACATTGAGAAGGTATCTAATCAATTAGGTACCGAAGGACATTTGAGAAGGTACCTGGCTAATTTGATACCGAAGGACATTTGATAAGGTATCTGGCTAATTTGATGCCGAAGGACATATGAGAAGGTATCATAGTAGCTCGATAATGAAGGACAAATTTGAGAAGGCATCTGAGCGGAAGTACCTAAAATATGATGGTACTTAGTGTGGCCACGTGCACGTAGGCAGTTATGAATGAGAGACGGAAGTATGGGTCTCTTGGTCGGTAATAAACGTTTGGGAGCTTAGGCGTTTAGGCTCGTTCTCAACTAGGGAATAATAATGTTTAATGATGTCTGAGAATGGTTTACAACTACATATAGAGACATTTGCTTGAGTTTACTCATTGATATATACATGTTTATAGTGATGCTACATTTGTTGCTTTACGATTCTATAGTCACTCATTGAGCTTTTAGCTCACAGAATTTCTGTGTTTTCCCTTTTCAAATAGCGGTCAGTTTCCTCAAGATTGATCCTGCTGCTGCTTGCCACCGAAAGACTCGACTTATTAAAAGGCTTAGGTTGATGATCTGTTTATGTACACATGTTTTGTCAAGGACTAGGGCTTCTGTAGGAATGTTTGGGCCACTTGTGAATATTTTTTTTCCCCTATAAAAGTAATGTCTTGGCTGTATGCATGTATTTATGTAATCTTTGTAGAACCTTAAGAGAGGTTAGCTGTTTGCGTATATTACTAATAAGATGAATAGTTTGGTATTTAGATTAAAAGGCTTTTGTGGTGGGTACTGGTAGTAGGGTTAGTAACTACCACGGTCATATCCTCTTCCAGAATAAAATGGTAATCTGGGAGGGGGTGTGACATGAAAAGGCATCACATTTATTGATGCACCTAGGTCTAGTATGACATGAGTGATAATTCTATCTCCTATTCTGCATGGTAAGGTAAACATTCCCGGTTCTCTACATTTTTTAGGCATGTCTTTTTCTAGCAAGTAGAAACGTTCTTACTACAATTATTCTCTCCTCTTCCTTCCCTTTTCTTTTCTTAGTGCACAAGTCCTTTAAAAAATTAGCATACCTAGGTATTTGTTGAATAGCATTAAGAAAAGTGATATTAATTTGTACATTTTTTAACATTTCAACTAAATCATGGTCAGTGTCTTCTACCTTAGGTCTTGATATTCTACTAGGGAATGGTGCCTTAGGCACATACGAACCTACTTTAGGGGAGAGTAATCACATACTTTGAGAAAAATGGGAGTGTCTTTTGGCTCACTTACTTTGCTCTCTTGAGAACGAGTTTAACAGTCTTTAGTGGTACCTTTTCTTGCTTCTTGGAAGGAGATTGAACCGAGTTTGCATCTTGAGAGGAAGAGGGGATTTTCTTACCACTTCTTAGAGTGATTGCGCTCACATTTGCATGCTCTGATTGAGTGGGGAGCTTTTCGAATGATTTACTCTCAAGCTTGCTTACCATAGTTGCAAGTTGTGTGATTTGTGTGCTCAAGTTTGAAAAGCCTTGTCTAGTCTTTTGTTGAAAAGATTTTGTGTCTTGTTGAAATTGTTTGGTTTCTTGATGAAGTTGAATATCGTCCTTTTGCAAATTGAATAGTTCCTGTTGAAATTTTAATGAATGGTCAGCAAGGGATTTCACTACGTCTTCTAGAAACATACCTGAGGACTTGAAGAAGATGGTGGGTTCTGGTTATCGCCCTTGAGATGCCCACTTGAAATTGGGATGATCTCTCAAGCCTTGGTTATAAGTTTTCCCACGAGGGTCGTATTTTCTATGAAATCCACTAATGGCATTGACTTGGGCTTGTGGGCAAGCCTCGAAAATGTGCCCGACTAATCCACACGCCTCGCATGGTTTGACTTGAGGAAGACCTCCTTGAGCTACCTGAGTAAAAAGAGAAACTAGATTAGATACTTGGGATCTAAGCTACCTTACTTCACTAGATTGAACAATAGAGTTCTCAAGAGTCCTTGTCCAGAAATTCTAGAAGTTCTCCGCCATGGTTAAAATGAGTTCGCTCGCTTCGGTCGATGTTTTGTCTGCTAGAGCTCCACCGATAGCCGCATCTATATTGTTTCTCTTGGACGAGAGTAAACCTGAATAGAAATATTGTACTAAATATTGCTAAAAAATTTGATGGTGTGGAAAAGATGCACATAACTGTTTGTATCTTTCCTAATATTCATACAAAGACTCTCCTAAACTTTGTTTAATTCCGTAAATTTCTTTTCTTATGTTATGGGCCTTAGATGCCAGAAAGAATTTTCCAAATTTTTTTTAATTCACTCCATGTAGAATCTGCCAATAGGTTATAGCCAATCCTTAGCCACATCTTTCTAAGAGAAGGGGAAGGCTCTAAGATTAGGCTACTCTTGTGTCACTCCATGCGAACGCATTCCATCACAATCAAGGTGGAACTCCTTCATGTGCTTGTGAGGGTATTCGCTGGGTTGCCCTCTGAAAGTAGGTAGTAAATGTACTAGCCCCGGTTTGAGTTCAAATGTAACAGTTGTCTCCGGGTACACGATGCAAAGAGGTTGTTGATTATAATCCAATTCCGTTAACTCACGTAAAGATTGTTCTCCTGCTTTGCCCATGATGTTTGGTTGTGGTTGTTCTTCTTATTGATCCAACTCTTCAAATTCTTCTTGCTCTCTTCTTGCTCTTTCCCTTTGTAATCCCCTCTCCTCGTGGTCAATATATAAAATCAAATCACATAGTAAACTCCGAGAGGAGCGGGTCATACACAAAAAGAAAGTTTAAAACCTACTATTTTTTTGTTTTATTATTTCTTTTTTTATAAGGAATTAAAAAATTCTAAAAGACCAATTGCTTGGTTCTTCGACAACGGCGCCAATTTGTATGGAGCGAAATAGGTATCGTTAATTCTATCTTGCCCAAAAAAAATGAAATTTATAAAACTCTAGCTATAACTAGAATTAACACGTAGTAATAGTAGAAGTAAGAGGTCGATCCCAAGAGAACCGCTATTAATTGGCCTGGGGGAGGGGTTGGTTGTTTTAAAAACTAGAAACTATCTAAATGAAAAAGACAAGAATTGATATAGGAAGTTTATTGATGAGAGAAATAAGAGAGATTGTGAGATAAGATTCAATTAAAATGAAATCCTAGGGATTTTATGTAAACTAGGCAATTCTATCATTGACTTAACAAAGAATCATGCAATTAGATTATTCAATAGTTCATTAAGAATAAATTCCTAATACCCTAATTAGTTAATTTCAAAATTAACCTTAATCTAGGTCTTAATTGCTTCCTAAAGATATTTCACAACCAACCCCTAAATTGCATTAAACTCATGAGTTTTCTTAACTATTCCGATCCTAAAATCAAAAGATTGAAAATTCAAGATTAATTGCATGAATGTTCTGAATTAATAGATTCTTTAAAGAAAAGAGGAAAAGAGGTCCACATTTTCTATCAAGACTATTAATTCTTGCAACTATAATTACAATTTTGTTATAGAACCATGTAATTGTTGCATATAAAAGTTGATTAATCTTGAGTCTTCAATTCAGTCTTAATCAATTTTATTCTAACTTAGCAAGAACATTCAAAAGAAAGTAATTACATGAAAGAAAATTCAAGAAAAACCTCAAGAAAATGTTAATTTACATAATTTCCCAAGAAAAAGAATTACCTACTAATGGATGATGAAATTCTTCAAGTAATCCATTGATACAAAGTCTAAATACAAATCGATTGATTCTCGCAGAAAATTATAAGAATCGCTCTTGAAAATTCGAATCTCTCTCTAAAAAAAATGGATTTTTCTTCTCGTTCGAAATTTCACTCTCTAAAATGAGTTTCTCTTTTTTCGAAAAGTGATATCTCTTTCTTTTGCTGAAGGACTGAACCGAAATTTAAAAGGTAGCTTAGTGTAGTGAGGCGTAGGGATGAATTGCATCAAACTCCGAACAAAAGAATGAACGCATCGAGTTTTATGTAGTTTAAAAAGCGAGTTTTCTGTTTCATACTCAATCCTCGATGGACGATGATGCAATACTCGACGCTCGATGCTAGATGTCCTTTACTTGATAGCTTCTACTCAATGGAATTTTATGAATAAGAAGAAACTTGATGACTCATTGGTTGATTACTCGATGGCATAAAATATAGAATACTCGATGACTCGATGGTCTTTTACTTGACGATATTTGATGGTATTTTGCTAAATACTCAATGTTCGATAACTCAACAACCTTACTTGATTGTATTCTGGGTATTTACTCGATTCTCTTCAATTTATTTATTTTCCTGGTTATTTTGGATCTTTTTGGCTCAATTTTTTTTGTAATGACTCCTAAACGCCTCGGGGAACATTTTACCTACAAAATTAGCATTTAAAGCAAATAATCAACACAATTTTGAGAAAATTAACATAGAAAATATACATCCTTTAATAACCTATCGTGATCAAAATGATTTTGTTGATTTTAAGGTCCTGAGAAGTTAGTCAACTCTGTATCTTCCTAGATCAGTATGAAGCAAATATTTTGGCAACAACACATTCCCCTAGAGCCTATATTTATAGAAACTTTTAATCCATAAAACCATAAGAACAACTGAAAATTTGAATCATTTTACACTTGTTTTGCTTCATTTCACTAATCATGGCTAAGAACACACGCTTGACTTATTTTTACATAAAATCACTCATAATGCTATGAAATATGACATTAAACACATCATTTTAACTCAATAAGTTAAGTTTTTAAGGTTAAAAACTCTTAAAAGTTATCTTCACCTGCTCCTTCTCGTTCACCCTCTCTTTTGGTGCATATTTTGTGCAAGAGAAGTAGAAGTTGGGAGAGTAGAGTTAACTCTAATGATCCTTTCCCCAAATCTTGTTTCTCCCTCCTCTGGTAAAGATTAACTATAGGCATCTCAACGACAAGGGTGGTGACATACAAAGCTCTACAACGACACAAATGACATAATGGTGATGGGTAACCTCACTGTGCTAGCGTAGTAAATTAAGAGAAATCATTTTTAAAAAAAAGTGCAGGAAAGAAAGGAAGGAGAAACTAAAGAAAATGGAAAGAAGAAGAAGAATGAAGAAGGGTTATCTGATACACACATTAGCAAGTTACACGTAATGTTGTAGGATCAATATGGCAACCCTAGAGAGGAGGTGAATATGATTTATTAAATCAATTAAAACTTTTTCACTAAGGTGCGTCCAATTAAGTAAATTAATAAACTTTTTGCTAGTAAAAAATTTAAACAATAATTTCATGCAAATAAATTTAATCCAAAATAATCAAGAAATTAATAATAATAATTGAAATCACCCTATTTGATTTTGATAACAAGATTGGTAATAAATATACAAAGTTAAAAGCTACCAATCAAAATCAACAATTAATTTCTGGAAATAAATTTGCAATGACTTTCAAGCAATAAAATCTATTAGCAAATTAAATTTCAAAATTAAAGTAGTATAGTGATGGAAAAATTATAATAATTTGGCACAACCGGCCTACATCCATTCTCCAAGCTCCTTTTAGGTACTTTACTAGACGTTTTTTACTCTTTCCACGTCTTAGGGTCGAACCGCTACAAGTTCTTTTTCCAAGAGCAAGAAAAACTCAATCCTTTTAGCGATTGAGGATCAAACTATTACACCAACTTTTTTCTAGGATCAAGAGCAACCCTTACAAAAGTTTAAAAAAATAAAGAGTACACTTGACAAACTCTTTAAAAGAGTGGATTTAGAAAATTTAGCTCACAACAGACCAATTCTCACAATATAATATATCTCTCTAAGAATAAGATGAAAAGAAGAAAACATGAAGTTTGGAGAGAGCAACGATGGAGGCTTAATAAATTATAGAGAATTGAAAATAAATGAAAATTATTATTATAATTTGGTGAAGATGTTGAGTTTAAAAGAGATGGGGTAGGTGAAAATCAAATTTAATTTAGGTCATTGGATGTTGGTAAAAGAAAATTGAACAATGTAAATTTAAACTCAATTAGTTGTTAGACACAAATATAATATAGTATAATATAATAATATATTTTTTAATCATTTTCTTTTGAAATCCAACCACAAGTTCACCATGTGTCCAACTAGCTGTTAGACACAAAAATAAAATAATTTTAAATTTATGGGAATAATACCTTTTTGGTCCATATGTTTTAACTCTAGTTTTTATTTGGTTCTTAGATTTTAAAATATTACACAATTAATCCTTAAGTTTTGAGTTTTGTTTCAATTTAGTCCCTAAATTTCAACAATTTTCCACTTGAAATTTGAGTTTTGTTTCAATTTGGTCCACCGATTTCAAGATTTTATATTTCTATAATTTTTCATTAAATACTTACATTCAATCATTGACATCAATTTTTATTAATTAATAAAAAACAATTAGAAGTGAAATTTTAAATTTAATTTTAAAAGTGATAAATATAGTGAAACTTAATTAATTATAATTTTTAATTTATTAACATAAATTAACTCCAAAAGACAGAAAGAGATTATTTGTGAAAAATTGAGGTTAAAAGTGTAAATCTCGAGACATAGGGACCAAATTGAAGCAAAATTCAAATTTCAAAGGTGAATTGTAATATTTTAGAAATTATGAACTAAATTAAAATCAAACTCAAAATTTAAGAACTAAATGTGTAACATTTTGAAACGGTTTGTACCAATTAGAAACTAGACCTAAAACCTAAAGACCAAAAAGTTATTTTTCCCTAAATTTATTTTCCTTTTAAAACAACTTTAAGAATTAAAAGTCAATCATGTGTCATTCCTCCTATGTTCTAATTACCATCTTTCAATTGATCCATTTTAATGAAAAATTTATCACATCGTCAGCTCGGATTTTTCCATTAAGCTTGTTTCAGCTATATCTTCTTTGTTTGAACTCCAATTTGAATAATTCAAATGTGTTGGAATTTTTATTTCAAGCTTTACGTAATGGAAACTTTAAAATATTAAAATTATTAGTGAATAAGAGCAGGTTTGTTATCATCAAGATATTAATTAATTAATTTGAGATTAAGAACCAAAAAACCAAAAAATGTTACAACAATCCTTAGAACATAAAATAGAATATAGATAAACAAAGTAAAGAACATAATACAAGGTTTGGTGCAATACCATCTACCTTTTGGGGCAGGATGCTCAAGAAAAGATAATTTCATTAATAAAAAGTCAAACGATTACAATGTTGTACTTATTTATAAACATACAACAATTAGTCACACACGAATAGCCCAACTTAGTCAAAGAATACATAGGCTTCCCTTAAATGTGAGAGTTTATCTCAACAGGAACTTATATCTTTCCTCATTCAAATGAAGATCACTTCACTTGAAATACTTAGACTCTCCCTAAGTTAGAGAATCCTTTCTCGTATTGCAGATGATGTTTCCAGATGATCTAGGGACATACTCAAGATTTGCTGTGAACGACACTTCACAATCCCAAAGATTGACTCACAATTTGTTGGAAATGGTAGGACCTTCAGAACGACGAACAATAAACAGTCAAAGCAAATAGCAAAACCTGAAAACAAAAACTCGTTATAGGCTGAGTCGCGAAGCTCGCTCTCTTTAAGACGTTTCGCGACACTGCCCAAGTATGCAAGCAGGTCTGAAAATTGTCACGTCGTTCCCAGGATAAAAAAAACCAAATGAAACCCGATCGAAAATGTACCGTTACTGACCGAAACACACACTCTTTCTAAACCCACCGCTCAGAAAACTAAAATGGAAGAGTTAAGAGAGAAAAAATGAAGTGAAGTGAAAATGAGTTGATTTTCAAACTGTTGAAGGCCACGCCTTTTATAGGCCTTCAGCATGGAACGATAGGGAATGGAAAAGGTGGTGAGCCTTAGAACGTGCACGGACGAATTGCTTGGGTGCGAACGAAATGCGAAGGGGGAGGACCTTTTCTTTTTTTTTTTTTTTCTTTGGTTAAAAGAAATAAAAAATAATATTTTTATTAAAAATTAATAATCACACACACTTGCCTCACCTTGCCACGCCCAACTGACTAGATGGATGCGGGTGGCGGCACGTTGTGTGGGTTCACCTAACCCACATTGGTTTATCTTCTCACTCCCTCCAAAACATGGGTACCCCTTGGGGCCCAAACCCAAAACTCAAGATTGGAGTACATAAGGGAGACTTCCAATACCAAATTTTCCAATGTGGGATTCTCCAACCAAAAGGTTGGTTCTCTCTTGTTTTGAAAGTTAAATTTTTACCCAACAATCCCCCAGTTGGAAATTTAATCAAAAAGAGAAAGAGAGAAAAGATTTTCATCGAGCAGTTTCAGTCTATACAACACTATGCATAAGCAAAGATGTCTTACGACGTGAACCTTTTAGATGATTCAGAATATACTAGAGTAACCCTTGGTTTTGAATTCTATCTCTAACAGCATCTCACACAGAGTGTCATTAGGATGTAGTACGAAAATCCATGCTTTAAGGTCTAGCACGTGTATCCCAGTTTAGTGAATGCTCTAGAGAGTTTGCCTAAAAACTCCATAGGAAACGACCCTCACTTCCACATTCACACAGGTGAGTCTATCAAGAGTACTCCTGTAGCTAGATACTCCACTTGTCATCAAGTATAGATCTCATTAGGAACTGAGTTCAACCTTTCTTACGCTTCAAGATATCATGCTCAGACTATAAGTCATAGGAATGGAACTCTATGTTTGGTTTAGCATGATTCACTATATATCACTCATGATAAGCTATTACCCGTTGAATCTGTTTCTTGGGATCTCTAGTCTACAGGTTGGATTTTCCTCACCGTGATTCATCTTTCTATAGGCATGAGTCTCATCCTTTCTGAGGTTTTGAAAACCTTTTCTCTGGCCAGCTCTTTTGTCAAAGGATCTGCCAAATTTTCATCAGTACGTATGTGATCCACTCTAACTGCACCAGTAGTGAAGAACTCTCTAATAGTACTGTACTTACGACATATTTGACGTCTCTTTCCGTTGTAGTAACGGTTATGAACTTTTGCAATTACTGCAGTACTATTGCAATTGATCAATATGGCTAGTACCGGCTTTTTCCATAAAGGAATCTCTAATAGTAGACTTCTAAGTCAGTCTGCTTCTTCACTAGTTGTTGCTAGTGCTATCATTTCTGACTCCATCATAGATTGAGCTAAAATAGTATGTTTCCTGGACTTCCAAGAGACAACTCTGCCAGTTATATTAAAGATATAGCCACTTGTAGCCTTTGAATCATCCAAAAGAGAGTTTCAATCAACATCGTTGAACCCTTCCAAGACAGTGGGAAACTTTTGATAATGTAATCCTAGGTTTTAGGTTTTCTTCAAGTATCTCATTACCCTTTCTATAGCATTCCAATGCTCTTTACTAGGTCTACTTATAAACCTGCAAAGTAATCCTACAACATAAGCTATGTCAGGCCTAGTGCAGTCAGCAGTGTATCTAAGACTGCTTATGATGCTCGCATACTTAGATTGATTAACACTGTCACCAGTATTCTTGAACAACTTGACACTATGGTCATAAGGAGTACAGGCTAGTTTACACCCAAAGTAATTATATTTCTTTAGAATATTTTCTATATAATGATATTGATCCAAAGAAATTTCCTTTTCAAACCTATTTACTTTTATGCCTAAGATTACACTAGCTTCTCCTAAGTCTTTCATGTCGAAGTTTGCACTCAATATTGATTTTAAATTATTTATGATATGCAAGTTCGACCCAAAGATCAATAAATCATCTACATATAGACACAAGATAGTGTAGATGTTATTATTAAACTTATAGTAGATGCATTTGTCACTTTCATTGACCTTGAAACCTTTAGATAGGATAAGGTCGTCAAATTTTTCATGCCATTGCTTAAGAGCTTGGTTTAGTCCATAGAGATATTTGTCTAATTTACACACCTTTATTTTCTTGACCATGGACAACAAAACCCTCAGGTTGTTCCATGTAAATCTCTTCTTCAAGTTTACCGTTTAGAAAAGCGGTCTTTACATCCATCTGATGTACTACGAGGTTATAAAGGGCAATGAGAGAGAACAGGACACGGATTGATGTAATTTTAGTGACAGGGGAGAAAGTGTCAAAGAAATCTACGTTTTCTCTTTGTCTAAAGCCCTTTGCTACTTACCTAGCTTTAAATTTTTCGACAGTCCCATCAAGTCTAAATTTCCTCCTTAAGATCCATTTGCACCCTATTGCCTTACAGCCTCGGGGTAGATCTACTAAGTGCCAAGTCCTATTTGACTCAAGTGAGTTCATCTCATCATTTATGGCTTCTTGCCATAGGTTGGCATCTATTAAGGATAGGTCAACTCTCAGATCTTCAGGGTCTTCTTCTACATTGTAGGTCAGGAAGTCATTTCCGAAATCTTTGGCGGTTCTAGCTCTTTTGCTTCTTCTAGGTTTTGGGTCAGTTTCCTCTCTAGGGTTAGGATTTCCTACTAGGGTTAACCACTTGATCTAGAGCCCTCACTATTCCTTGATTTAAAAGGAAATCTGTCTTCAAAGAAGTCGGCATCATTTGACTCAATGATCACTTGGTTCACTAGATCATAAAACCTGTAGGCTTTACTATTTAAGACATAACCTATAAAGACACACTCGTAAGCTCTACTAGCTAACTTTCTCCTTTTTGGGCATGGAATCCTTACAAAGGCTAGACAACCGCATGTCTAAAGTAGGACAAGTTTGGTTTCTTATTCTTGAGAATTTCGTAAGGTGAAGTTTTGTTTTTAGATTTTGGGATTTTATTTAGGACATAACACACGGTAATGATGATTTCATCCCACCAATAAGACGCGGCTCCTAAACTAAGTAAAATAGCAATTACTAGCTCAACTAAAGTTCTATTTTTCCTTTCGGCTTTTCCGGTCATTTCAGGAGAATAAGGTGCAACCTTTTCATGTATTATTCCATGTGAGTTAAAGAACTCACTAAAACTGTCTGAGGCATACTAGGTTCCCCTATCACTACGAAGTCTTTTAACCTTTCTATTAAACCGATTCTCTATTTTAGAAACAAAAAGTTTGAAGACATTAAAAACATCACTTTTTTTTCAGTAAAAATAAAAAATAATGGATGAAAAAAATTTGACCTGATCCCCGAATGGGGATTTCTCGACCTCGACCTCACTCCTCAAAATGGGGAATGGGGTAGAGACATGGATTAAAAATCCCCATGGGGACGGGGATGAGGAGTGCATCCTCGGCCCCTCCCCGTCCCATCGTCAACCCTAATTAAGATAGACATCCTATAGGACATTTTCATGATACAAAATAATAGACATTCTATGAAATAGAATAACAGACATCTTATGAAACAAAATGCAATACAAGGTTATCAACAACCATAATACACTTAAAAAATATAGCAAACATCAAATCTCTAACAAAGAAGAAATGAGGTGAGGGAAGGAAAAAAAAAGCATATAGAAAGAAGAAAGATGAATAAGTTGTAATTAGAAAACACACACCCACACAAAAAAAAAGTTTAAAAAAAAAGTGAAAATTTGAAGCATTTTTTATTTTGGGGAAAAAATAATGTATGGTTTAGGTCAATTTTATAGATGTTGGTTTAGATTTAACCCTAATTGATTTAAATTTTCAAGTGAAATCTTATTAAATGGAAGAATCTACTTGAATTTGACTTTATGTATGAGGTTTAAGTAGGATTGGCAACGGGGCTGAGGCGGGGCGGGGAGGCGTCCCCGTCCCCATCCCCACCCCCGTCCCTACCATTTGAAGGCGGGGACGGGGCGGGGATTCCCCATCGGGGAAACGGAGTCCCCATGGGGCCCCATTCCCCGTTTCCTCGAGGATAGAGTGGAGAGGGCCTGTTTTAGAAGCAGTGGTGGAGAGGGTCGGAGGGATTTGGGCGAGAGGGGAGGGGATGGGGTCAGAGGGATTTGGGCGAAAGGGGAGGGAAGAATGAGCGAGAGCGAGAGGGGAGGGATGTTGCAGATTTGTAGAGAGCGAGAGGGGACTAAGGAGGGATAAAATATATATATATATATTATATATATATATATAATTATATAATATATATATATAAATATATATTATATATATATATAATTCGGGGTCGGGGTTGGGGACTGGGTTGGGGCGGGGATACTGTCTCCGTCCCCAGACGGGGCCCCGAATAAATTCCCCAGTTTGACCCCATCCCCGATCAAACCGGGGAATCTCC
The DNA here is from genome assembly GCF_009727055.1 of Benincasa hispida. Classification (NCBI taxonomy): domain Eukaryota; kingdom Viridiplantae; phylum Streptophyta; class Magnoliopsida; order Cucurbitales; family Cucurbitaceae; genus Benincasa; species Benincasa hispida. Next base: position 55,065,075 of record NC_052350.1, on the reverse strand, counting down.
GTCCCGTCGGGTTTTTTTGCCAACCCTAGGTTTAAGGTAAATTCAAAGTAATTTTTACATGGAAAATCCTTTGTACACTATATCTGTTTTAGGTTTTGAATTATTTCTTTAATTTTGGACCAATTTAATTTTTTCACTATTATTTCAAACTTTTTGAAATATTTAATTCTTTTTCTTATTAACATTATTTTCGAATTTTGACTTTATTTTTGTTATTTATTAATTTCGGTTGATATTCACTTAATGCATGACATTTCAAATTAATGTTCCATTCATTTTAGGAGATTTCGTTTATTTTCTTCCATAAATCAAGTTGAATTGATCAATGTCCATCGAGATCTTGAGTATATGTTGAATATACTGATAATATACTAGAAAAATGTAAATATACGTTACATAACCAACATGAATGTAGCTCAATTGACATAGTACTTGTACACTTTAATTATAATACCTTTGCAAAAAGAAAAATATACACTAGATATATTGTTTACAATATAAGACAGTATATTTTATAAATTTATCTTATTCATGCATTTATCAAATACTAGTATTTGATCATGTACATTGCACATGTGTTTAATAATTTGAGTGAAAAATTGTTTAATATAACTTTCTTTTAATTACTTAATATTAGTTTTATATACTCGTAGTATAGGCTTGAATTTAGTTTGTTCAATATTTTCATGACTATATTGTATAAATTATCTATAATGTTTGTGCTTTTATTTTCAATTTAATTTATAGATGTCTTAGAAATTAGGATATAAAATTAGAAAACTATCTTTTTTTTCCATTGGAATTATTTTTTTAATCTCAAATGCATAGATTTTTTTTCCATTTAAAAAGCTTTATTTTAGAATGTTTCGTATAAAATAATATTAATTACAATAATTTTTATAAACAAAATTTATTTTGACCATTAATTAAAACTATTTTCTCATATCACTTCTGAGTTTGTTTTTGCTTCATTAGTTAAAAAATGAATTTTTTTCATATTTCATTTTTTGAAATGAATTCTCATTGTATACACCTTCTTTTCATTTATCATGATTTGTGCCTGCTGTTTATCTTCAATTTTTTTTTTTTTTTTGTTTATTGTTGTTCTCTCATTCATTTTCTAACCTTAATTACATTCTTGCATATGTTTGTTCACAATGAAATGATAAGACTTGATATATTATTTTAATTCTTCATACTTCATACAAATTATTTTTTATATTAATTTTTAATTTATTATTGATTATTAAACATTTAAAATTTTGTGAGACATTATGTTACACAATTACTCAATCAGCTAACATAAGTTAGCAACATATCACTAACTTTTCATTTTATTAAACCAAATAAAAAATGATATTTTGATTTATAAAAGTGAAAAGGAAAAAAAAAAAAAAGACCCTAAGTATATACTCCTATTTTCTCAAATAGATTTGCTCATAACATTTGGTAGGCAAAAATTCTTATTTAACTTTGTCAAAGTCGAGTCGTAACATCATAAACATAAAAATTGAGATAATAGATATTACACCATTCATCATTCTTTGTAATTTGAGTATACCGTCATCATCTTTGAGATGCTTTGAAGATTAAAATGGTTTGAGAATGATGAAAGAACAAAAATGAGGAAAGAGAGTGACGTGGAGAGGAAGGACAAATATTAAAAATATATATATATTCTAAGTCATTTGCTACATCATCTATTGACTCAATTTTATGTTTAATTTAATAGTTGATCGACCTTTTAAACAATTCTTAAAAATTTAGGGGCTAAAATGGTCAATTGAAAAGTTCAATGACCAATTGCACCTATTATAAAAAACCTAAAGACCAAAAAAGTATTTTTCTTTTTCTAGATAATATGATTTTTTTTTACTTTAATATTATTGAAATGGCATAAGTGTAATAAATTAAAATTAAAAAGGGTATAGTAGTCTAAAAATATTTTTTAAAAACTTCTAGCTTTTTATATATTATAGATATAGATATAGATAATTTAATATATAATGTATTACAAATTTTTTTAAAATTTCAAAACTCAAATGCCATTATTAATTATTAATTATTTAATTTTATGACACACTAATTTCATGAGAGATAAAAGGGACCAACTTTTATATTAAAATTTTAGTTTCTATAAATTTACTATGGTTGATTATTAATTATTTTGAGATTTATGTGGCTTTGAAATTACATTATTAGTTATAATTAATGTGAAATAATATTTTTTTTTTAAAATTGGTTTCTAAATATAAGTATGTATATTTTTTTTAAAAAAAAAAAGAGCCAAATTTCTCACATTTAGCCTTTCTCTATATTCTTAAAATCCTTGTAAATCAAATTAATTAAAAATTGAGAATGACATCCTTGATAAATGTAAAAGTAAATCAAAAGACATAATGATGTTAAAATATTTTTTTACGGTTGTAGTTATTTAGAATAAAAAAATAGTGAACAATTTTGTTACATCTAGTAGGAATAATTGATACATATATTTGAGTGGGGTGTATATATATATTCTAAAAATTGAATTAAAAGGCTTACAAAAACACTCTCAATTTTTTTAAAGGAAAATAAAACACTAACATTTTTTTTTCTAACATTAACAATCATTAATTATAAAATAACTTAAACGTATAACAGGAATAATTTATATCTATGTTTGAGATCATATATTTTGTTGAAGCCTCATCGTCTTCCATTGGTGCATTACACTAATATACATTTATCCAAACATATAGATACGAAAACATAAAAGAAAAGGAAGTTGAGAGAAAAAATGAAACATCTAATAGGAATAATTGATACCTATATTTGAGAGTATCTATTTTGTTGAAGTATCTTCGTCGTCTTTCATTAGTACATTATACTAATCTACATTTATTCAAACGTATAGAAACAAACTAAAAAATGAATAAGAGACTATCACAAGTTTGTGGAAAAAAAGAGTAGACGATAGCTATTTATATTATAAGTGGGAGAGAAGAGGTTACAAAACCCTTAAAATTTCATTATTAAGTTAAATATAATTAATATAGAGTCATTAATTTTGTAATTCATTCATGAAAATTAAATCACAAAAATTTGCTATCACCAACATGAGCGTAGTCCAAAAAATGTAAATAATTAGTATTTAAAGGGAGTTGATTTGATTAATTTTTAATAAATAATGTAAATGGCATACTTGTAATTTTAAATATTAGAGTAAGGATATAGTAGTCCAAGAATGTTTTTCAAACATTCTTGTTTTTTAATATATTATAGATACTTTGATTTATTTTTAAAAAATTCAATATATTGTGTTATATAAATCAAATATATCATGTTTTTTCTTTTGAATTGACTAACTTGAAATTAAAAATGAAAATGTCGAATTTCATATGAAGTTAAAAATTGGGACCAATCTTGTGTCCAAAATTAAAACTCCATCAAGAAAATTCATTTATTTTGAATTTCTATTTGAATCAAAATTTTGGAATAAAAGTGATTTCATATTAAAAATTGGCCATAATTTAAGATACAATCCCTAAAGCCAAATCAAAATTTAGATGGAAATAACAAAACATTTCTCCCAAGTCAAAAGCTGATTGAAACTAAAATTCACGTTTTGAACACATCAAAGGAGCAAAATCAATAATACAATTTGATTGAATAGGCTAGCTTGGTCGAATTGGGTTATATAATTTGGGCCCTAATTGATCCGTAAAATAGGCTCTTTTGACCCAAATCTCAATAAGCCCAAACTTTACGTTTTTATATTTAGATTTTTTATACTAATAGTCTAATTAAATAGGTTAAATTACAAGAATATCTTAAATTCACTATTTTTCTTCATGAATGACCTAATGAGTTACGATATTACATAAAAATTAAGCATAAAAGTCCATAACATCCCATTAATTTATGGCCATTAAAAAAAGAGAAAAAATTTGAAAAATACAAATATGAAAAAGAATATGGAAATCACATGCATTAAATTAGCCCTTTTTGGTAACCATTTGGTTTTTTGTTTTTAGAATTAAGCTCATTTCATCCACATATCTTACAATGATTTACATATTTCTTAAGTAAAATGGTTGAATCTTTGGCCAAATTCCGAAAACAAAAACAATTTTTTAAAAGCTACTTTTTCTAGTTTTCAAAATTTGGCTTGGTTTTTTAAATCATTGATAAAAACTAAGTAACAAATAAATAAGTTTGAAGATGAAAGTAGTGTCTATAAGCTTAATTTCAAAAATAAAATAATTATCAACGAGACCTTAGTTTTTCTTAAAACGGTTTATTTTCAAAATCCATCACAAAAAAATAAAACAACTATTATCACCATCAAAGAAAAAGTGGTTCATATTAATTACAATGGGCATAGACATAGGGTTAACATTGTAGAGAATACGGCATTGCATAGTTGGTTTAGAGACTTTAGATGAAAGGATATGAAGATTAGGGTGAATAGTTATCAATCATCAAGGAAAAAAACTAATATATATATGAGTTCTATCTTAAATAATTTGAAATATCATTAATCTTAATTTATCGTATTAATATTATTATTATATAATATAAGATATATATTCATAAAATAATTGAATATACATGTATTTATATGACAAAATATAAAGAATATATATCTCAATAGAAATGAGACTGAAACTAAAATATGAAGTATATATTCTATAACAATGTTAAATTTGTATCTGTTATAAATACATTTGAATAAAACTTGTATATATTTAAAATAACATTATTTATATTTGAAATAAACTTTGTATGTGTATATATAGAAAACGAAACAAGGATGAAATAGCTATAATTCTGCATTAAATATAATCCGTCAAAATTGGAGATTTTGAATTTTAAGTCAATGTTCGAAGACTGTAAAAAGGAAAAAAATTGGACAAATTTGTTATAACCGGAAAAAATATCCATCATAAACAAAATTGATTTTTCTAATATTTTTAGAATAATATTAAAATTAAATATGAGAGGGAATATACCTGTCATATTTCTTAATTCTAGTTAATAAATAAAATTAAAAAAAATACATGACAACAAATTTAATGATGATATATATTGTAATTAATGTTTATTCAATAAATAAAATTTCTAAAAAAATTAATGTGTTTGAATGTTAGTCATATTTTAATTATAAAATAATACAAAAATTAAATATGACGTAGAATTTACCAAAACGTTAAAACTTATGTAGATATCTAGCTTTGGAATATAACTTGTAAGGTAGTTTAATTCCTCAAAATAAAATTTAATATTTTAAATTAGAAATTATTGTAAATATAGTAATCAGACTCAAAGTATTATAAGATACAGTAAAATATAGGTCACCAATAGAATCTATCCTTAATAGGAGCCTATCAGCAATAGAGTCTCATAGATTTTGCTATATGTGCAATTCCTTAAAAATGTTGTTATACACTTAAGCCACGTTTATCTCAGTCCAAAGGTAATAAATCAATTTGAAAAGTGGGTCCCATTTGGTTACATTTGGTATTGTTTACTTGTGTTTTGTATTCGTACTAACACATGAAGCTCATTTCCAAATCTTTAATAAAAAAAAAACGTAAATTGATTGACAAGTGGAGCGTGTTGAATCCAATTGCGTATGAAAATTACGTCCTATCATTACTGTTACCATTATAGTTACCGTTACGGTTACCATTATTATAATTGTGCTAGAGAGAAAATTTGTGAATTTTGACACAAATAGTGTTGTCGTTACCGTTACAATTTAACCCTCAAAGGTAATAGTAATAGTAAATGTGTTAAAATTAACAATTTCAAGTAAACGCGATCAAAAGCAATCCAATTATATTTGCGATTTAGGCTCATTACAATTGATCAATCAATAGATTTCTATTAATATTACACTAATTTTCATTACAGTTTGTAAATGTGGCCTTAATTATTAGCTCTAAAAGTGCTACCTATTGCAATTATACTTTAAAATAAGATTATATAATTTTACATATATTCCATGTTTTTCTTTCTAGGATCTAAATGTCAGGAAATTGAGAAAATGATTGTAACGCCCCGAGTTTAGGAGGGAGACAATAAATGAACGAGATCAAATCTGAATGAGAAGAATTCTGAGGATATGAAAGTATGGTTAAGAAAGGTTTAAAAAGAATTGTAAGCCATTATCTTTACCAACAAACTACATCTTCCTTTTCGGTGGCTCAATCATAGGAACTAATTCTATGTTGGGTGACCTATCAAGATAATTTTCACTTCTAGAAGCATTCATAACATGTAAGGATGATGTAGCCAGATAGGTCGTAGGATAACTTTAAAGGAACTTTGATCGAAGAACATCCATGAGCTCGTTCGGATCTTTCCGATTCCATTGTGATTGAAATACCATACAAACATTCTAATAAATAGTAATGCAATTTACACTAATTAACGACATTCTTTGATAAATAAAATACAAGGGATTGAGTTCACATACCAGTTAAAGACTCTTTTCACTTCGAACTCAATGCAGCAAAAGCAACCTCTACATTCTTTATTGCCCAGCAAAATAGTCGGCTACGGCAACACGATCGTCTACATGAACGGCAGCAAACGAGCAAGTAGGAGCGGGGGACGACACCACCACTTAGAGCTATTGGTATTCTCGAAGTGAGAATCCAAAGAGTGGTCTTTATTGAATTTCGTAGCGGAAGGAGGAACGGGCTGATTGTGTAGAACGATAAGCAAGTGGGAGAAGGCTATCGTATAGCGGCGATGCTTATCGTTTAGATAAAGTTACACGATCGTGTAGGTTTTACTAAGCGATTGTCTAGTAATAGGTAAACGATCATTTAGAAAATACGGCACGCTAGGTGATCGTATAGAAAAGCTAAGCAATCATTTAGAGAAAAGCGTGTGATCGTTTAGACGCGCGATGTGCGATCGTTTAAGCGATAAGGCTCTATCGTATAGGCTCTCAGCTAAACGATCAAAACATTTTCACACCTTTTGCAATTTTTTCGAACTACTTGCAAAATGAAACAAATTTTCATTTTATTCTTCAGTTACAATAACCGAATAAGGGTTCTCCCACTAAAGCACAATTGAGGAGAGGTTTTCGGCCAATTATCACATACTTAACCAATTTAATTAATAAATGAATATAATCATATTATATTCTTACCCTATAGTTTGATGTCATATATCTACTATAGTAATTTCTTCTTCACTTGATATAAATCATATTTATATATAATTTTCTCCAAAATAATGTATCTCATACATAGTCAATTATATCATATATAATTAACCAGTTTAATTACATCATATATAATCAAACTCTCTCTTGTCAATTTCAACATTTCAAACTGACCCAAAAACTGATTCTCGACTTTATCCAAGTTGCCTAGGGGACCTTGTGGACCTGTAGCTCGAAGCTTCAGCGGTACATGAATAGCTGACTAAACTCTTTAGCCACAAGACCCACCATCCGCTAACTGTCAGGCATTCAACTAAAGACCAACAACTAAACTCTTCTTACCACAGATATATTTCTGTGTCCATCGGATATAACCAATCATGAGTACAATGACCCTTCACAGATGCTCGTAAGTACAGCTGGGCCAATTTACCGTTTTTCCTCTGTAGTTACATCTCACTTCTTAAGTACCACCGATTCTTCTAATGAACAATACAACATAGTCCAACTATGTGTGAACACCTCCTGAGCCAAGAGAAGGTGTGAAACCCAGATTTCTATTTTTCCTACTTAAGCAGGTGATTAAGGGAATTAAACAAGTGAAAGTTAAATCCTATGTTGAAATGAAGGAAATTTCTAAGTGTTGAATAGATTTTCTTTGAGTAGTTTTGAGTTAAGCCTTAAATGGTGAAATTTGGCTAAGTGTAAGGTCAAAAAGGATCCATGCGTTAAGTGTTAGGAGACATTAATGCATAAGATGAGAAGGTAACTATGCATTTGTAAGGTTGGACGCATGATTGACAGAAGTATTGGCAAGAGGCGTTGCCAAGAGTTGCTCATGCGTTGGTTATGTGTGAGCAAAAGCAGAGAAAGCGAGAGGTTAAACGCAAGGCACTGGGCAGACAATCGTGTAGCAAATAAGTGACGCTACACGATGAGGTAGACGATCATGTAGCAAATGAGCAGTGCTACACGAAGAGGTAGATGATCGTTTAGTAAGTGAGCGGTGCTATACGATGAGGTAGGCGATCATGTAGGCAGGCACTGATAACTTGTAGAAATACAAGTTATTTATACTGTTTTATTTAGATATTGTGGCAAAAATAAAGGAAAGTTGCGTTGATAGTATACAAATTGGCTAAGAAATATAAAAATCACGAAATATCGTAAATACACCCACTAACACTATTGCGATGGTAGAATAGAATGTTTCAGTTTTTGTTTGCAGGAAATAAGTCACCGTAAGCGTTCATGGCTCAAAGACAAAATGAACAACGCATCTACGTCGCATTGCGCCCATTAATTAAGAACGAAAAGATGATCAATGCAATGACGGCGCATGCGACAATTGATCTTGAGCTTAGCGATCAACGTAATTTCAACCGCATGCGGTAATAAAAAACAACACCGCATGCAGCGATTGATTGAAGATATAAAGAGCAACGCATTTGCGGAGGATTCTGACAAGTGTACAACTTTTAGTTGTGCATTTCTAACGAATTGATTGCGTAACAGAAGGAATTTTCCATTCCGCCATTTCAGGAACTACCATAACTATATAGTGGGGACCACAAATTCAAAGAACCAAGGTCTCGCCTATAAATAGCTTCTTCAAATTCACTGAAAGATATACATAGATACGAGATACTGGTACATACAGATATACATGTATACATAGAGACGTGTATATACTGATTCTGAGAGAGAGGCTGGTCTAAAGCGACTGTCCAGAGTAGATTCGGGAGAACGACGAGACAAGGCCGAGAGGTGAGTCTTTGAGCAGAGAATTCTTCTGATTCCTGTAGTTGAAGCTCCGTGCAAAGGTCAATTCTACCGGGAAAGTAAGCCGGAGAGAGAAGCTTTCCTCTCCAACACATCCACACGTAGGCAAGCGCAAATCTCCGATCAGAATCTGTGTCAAGACGTTGACACTCTTTCCATATTTGTTTCTATACTTTATTTCATCTTTTGTGTTCATCTTCTGAAATTCTTCATTCACAACATGTATCAAACGCTTAACTTTAGAATTAAATGTTATCATCGTCACCATTATCATCTCTCTGTCTCTTTCCATATATTCATAATTCATTTTCTCCATGATGTGTTCTTAATCTCCAGGGTAAATATCGACGATTAAACGAGTGAGGTAAATTGTGTTAAGGAATTAATTAAGTGTAGCTAAAGCATGCTCGATAGCATCTTCACCTGTGAGAGTAGAAGTGAAAATGTTATTCCGCCTATCGAGAGAAGGTTGGAAGAATGTGTTAACTAAAGCGAGAAGTATTTCCAGAGATGGAAATAACCTTGCGTTCATCACGTCCATCCCTATTTCACCATAGAGATATGGGAACACAGCTGATCACCGAGAGGTGTACGCCAAGGGAAAGTGGAACCTTAGTTGCGTCCTTAATGCAATTGACAAACTTACAATGTTTTTACTCTTTACTCTTTCTCTTTCTGCTTCATTCATAAGACTTGCCATCACATACATCGATTCATTTGTATAACTTCACAATCAGTTCTCGACCTCAGTACCATGTATCATGTATCTTGTATCGTGTATCATAGTAGCTTAGGATTTTACTTTATCAATGCATTTTTACTTTACTTTGTCAACGCATTTTTACTTCATTGCAATTTATATTTCTATACAAACCAACATCTTTTATTCATTATTAAAACCGATCGCATGTATCACATAAGTATCGCATTAACGACAACAATCCCCGTGTTCGACCTCGGATCATTCTGAGAAACTTGCGTTGGAATTATACTTCATTTCAGCGCAAGAAAACTTGTGACACGTACTACTTCATCGCATACTACGAGCATATCACTATCAACGCATATATTTAGACGTAGTATCGCATAAAAATGTCTTTATCACAAAACACTTGAGCGCATATTTAGCACATCATTCATTTCATTCACGAACCATGCGTAGAGTTAGATAAAGATAAAAAGCAATCAATTTTTTAGTCAACAAGTTTATGGCACCGTTGTCGGGGACATGAGCTTGTATGATTATTATTCACATTGTTCATATGCTTTAAAGAACATTTTATTTATTTTAGTCATCAGGCGCTGGACGATCGTATAGCAAAGCGGGGAGCTACACGATGAGGTAGGCGATCGTATAGGCGGGCGCTGGGCGATGACGCTAAGCGATCAAAGGATGCGTTAGACGATAAGGCATCAGCACTAAACGATCAAGGTAAACGATGCTCGCAGTAGCTAAGAGATAGGCTATGCGTGAGATCATTGAGAGGAAGATCAGCGAGATCGTTGAGAGTGATCGTTAAGAGCGAGATCAACGAGATCATTGAGAGAGAGATCGTTTAGAGTGAGATCCTTTGCTAAACGATTGAGCTACACGATGGACTATTGAAGCTAGGCGATAGAAGCAGGAACTAAACGATGGGGTGGTGCTGAGGATTGTGTTACCCAAGATTAATGAGCTCATAAGGATAAATGGCTCTACCAACGAAAGTCTGAAATAGAGATAGTAGGAGCTGGACGAATAAATATTCATGCAAGGTGAGTTTTGTGCATGAAGAAGACACATCAAATAGGAGGTGGATGAAGCTGGGCATTAGCAAAGTGAGAGGAAAACGTCTGGATGTGATCAAAGAAGGAGGTGTCGGGTAAAGGAGAAGGGTGAGAAGCCTATAAAAGGAGCGGGACGCTTTACTTTAGCCCACAAAACCATTTAAGTTCATAAAGATCACTGAGAAAGGAGTAAGTAAGAGACATTCGTGTGTTGAACAAAGGAAAAGAAGTATTGATCGGACGAAAGTCAGAACAGAGGTGCTGAAGGAAGCTGAGTGTAAAGAAGAATGTTAGAGGATGGTTTTGAAAGATACCATGCATTGGGAGTGAGATCATGCGTCAATCATGAAGTTTCAAAAGGAGGAGATGCTGTCGGACAGTGAAGTCTAGAAGTAGCATCAACTTGGGACAAGGATATCTCCCAGAATACTCATGTGTTTGGAATGATTCTAAAGCCACCTGAAAGCTCTAAGAGTCTAGTTTTTAAGGTAGAGTTTCCAGAGAAGAAGCTCCAAGGAATCGGGCTGGAGAATGAGGAAAAGGTAGAAGGGTCGATCTGTCGAGTAAGCTGGGCCAGTCTTGATATTTTGAAAATTCCGGCTAAACCACGGGGAGTTCTAAGCTAAGATTTTGAGGTAAGCTTCCTGAGACATTAGTATATTTGTAGAAGGAAGTAACTCGATATTAAGCCTAGAACTATGAGTAATCTGAGCTTTAAGTTGAATCTGGAATTTAGGGTTCAAAAGAGGAGCCCGGGTAGATCAAGGAACTTCTAAGAGAAATATTCCTATCCTTACCAAGGTGAGTGGTACTTTCCTTTTAAGTATTAAGCATATCTTTTAGAGTAAATTGTATATGCTTATGTTATGAATGAGTATCTAGCATGAGAATGAGATTATGTGATCGGGATGGTCAGAGGGTCAATAGACCTAATTCCTGAGCCCGAAAGCAAAACCTCATGGGATGGTCAGGGGATCGGGAAGTCTAGTTCCTGAGCCTGTGGGAGGATCCTTGCATGGAATGGTCAGAAGGCCGACGGGCCTAGATTCTGAACCCATGAGCGAGGAGCTATGTACACATAAGAGACATTGGGAATAAAAGGGAACTCAACAGAGTAAGCATTCATGATTAGTATTAGTTAACTATCTACCATATGTGTAGGTAGATAATAGATTCATTCTAAGTAGTTATCAGTTTAGCTATCTACCGTGCGTTTAGATAGAGTGGAGAATAGACTTATTCAAAGCGAAGCTTTGAGTACTAACCTCGTATACCTATGATATGCTTGTTTTTATGAGTTGAAATAGACTTTAGAAGTTGCTTACCACTCACTGAGCTTTGTGAATCTCATTCTTTTCTTTCATGTTTTTCTTCCCAGGTAGCGAAAGGTGAGGAGTTCCAGGATGCTGCTAAGGTCAAGGTCTGCCACAAGCCACAGTTACACTTCCAGAGGGTTTCAAGAATGGTTGTTGTAAACTTTGTAGTTAAGTCTTGGAGTTGTATAAACGTTGCTTTGTTGTATTAAAATAGGCCTACTTAATCAGTTGTTGTTTATCTCCTTGACTTAAAGTTTATTGAGTGTAGTAAAGAGGTTCAGTTAGACAATAGGTATCACGAAAGGGTGGCATCTACGGTCCCTCACGCCTCTCCTCGGGCTCAAGAGTGTGGGCTCGGGGCGGGGTGTGACATAAGGTGTGTGGCGTCACATCATTCAAGCCCTGGAATTAGACCTTAAGGGAGCTATCTATCTACTTGCCTCTGCTTCGAGGAAGAAGTGAATTCCATCTTGTGTAGCTGAGTTCCCAGCTCCCAAATCAGACGAATCCTCAAAATGGTAGGTTTGAATCGACGACTTGGCCACTCACACCCATACAAATCAAAGAACTGCCCTCAATGGCAAGAGTTCCCAACTCACTCAGGATCAAAACTAACATTTTGTTTGAGTTACGACAGCTTTAAACAATTCTGTGTTATGGAGGGAATTAATGGCTAACGACCTTAGCACATATAAATTACTTTCCAGATATGTTGTAATAATAACACCATCTTTATGAATAAACATTTTATCCACATTAAAACTAACAGTGTATTTACATTGTAACAAGCACTTTTCAGAAAATGAGGTTCCTCTTAAGTTCGGGAACAATATATACATCATTCAAAACTAAAAACCTATTCTGTAAACCTAACTGAAGCCTTCCCAAAGCCACAGCTGAGACGACGTGCCTGGTACCTACTCGCATCGTCATCTCATCAGCCTCGTTCTTGAGGTCGAACCTTTATGGAATGTCCTAGAAAATGAGCAACATCTACCTCACCCTTCTTTCTCTCCTTACTTTTCAGTAAAGATTGGTAGGTCTACAACTCTGTGAGGAGAGTTGTAAGGTTATATTTCACTTTGTTAAGAATCACATTACTAACAAAGTGCAGGAAGCTCTCCGACAAAGAATGCAGGATTATACTAACCTGGCTGCCCGCCTTGATGGTAGACCCATTCAACTCCGCCACATTGAAGTGGTCCTGTTCAGACGGTTGTCCAAATATCCCCCGCAAGGACTTAATGATCTCACACACTGAGACCATAAGCTCATGTTTCTTGGCCAAGACTTCAAAAAGACTTACCAAGATGTAGGCTCGGCCCTTCTCATTCGCCCGTGTCCATTGCTCATATGCCTCCCGAACATTTCAAACGACATTTGGAGTTGGAATAGAAGGGCAGACCTCCGTAAGGGCGAACATGAGATCCTCGATAATAAGAATCGTCGTGATCATGTGTTTCCATGTCGAAAAGTTATCGCCATTTAATTTTTCGGCGCTAAGAAAATCTAATGTGGCTGTGGTCATTTTGAAAACTTGTTGTTGAAAATACGAACAAAACTTTGTTAGATTTTGCTAAACCACGTTTAACCAATTATTTTTGCAAAATAGTTTCAAGTACCCTAAGTGTAAGACTTCTATTTTGCAATGATGCCCTAATGAGGTAGGACAAACGTCACTGGTGGGATAATCAGATGCCCCTTCGCTGGGATGAGACATTCTCAACCATTAGGCAGAGCCAACTCTTGGAACTGAATCTAATAGCCACCATTCATTTGGTCCAGAACTGTTAACCTTTAACAAATCCACGTAAGTGTGACCCCTCACTTTCAATGCCAGAGTCTCACCCTAATGAGCCCACCGTAGGGAAGAAGCAGATTAGGACAAGAGACCAAGTAACCTTATCCTCTTACAGGAGATCAAATAAAGAAACGCAAAACTTCCATCCTTTAGGGGGATACTCACAGGGTCCCTCAAGACGATGCACAGTAACTTTATTCAATCTAACGAGGGAGATCAAGGGATATCGCACTTCCCGCTCCCACTTACTATGAACACTCTCTCCATTCACCTTGATATTGACCTACCCAAACACCATCTGTTAGGGGGAACATGCCAAAGATGCCTCGAGGCTGAGGGTAGATCTCATGGTGCAGACTATTTAGGAGAAACGTGAAAAGCTTAAGTGAAGCATCATATGCCCCAAGTACCTCCCACTGAATGTTCTACCTAGGGGTTCATTAACCTAGACAATCCGGCTACTGATTTTAGTCTAAATCATCTTTTTAAAGTCCGCTCATAAACAACTTTTGTCTATGAAATATGAACAAGTTCAAGTGGTCTCATTTAAACACTTTAATGGACTATCCTTAACTTGCATGCATGCATCAAATCTATCTAATTCACCTTTCCAGGTAAGTTCCCAGGTAGGGGTGTTGCATTTCCGTCAACTTAAATACCCTAGCCTAGATAAAACCCGCCTTAGACAAAAGGTCCCTTATAGATAGATTTGCTACACTTTAACCTTTTATTAGTCAATTTAATCCTATTAAACTGACTAAAAGATTAAAGCCTTAGGGTTGCTAATCATGGTAGAACCGTGATCTTAGGTCTATGTGATCCAAGTTTTAAACATTTTAAAACATAAATTAAACCTAAGTGAGCATGCATGTCTTTCTTATTTCTTTTAGTTCTAATCTCTCTTTAACCTTTAAAAAGAAACAACTAAAAAACATCGCGCACAACTAGGTGTTTATAACATTTATAAAGTAACCTATGTGTCATGTTTCATGCAATGTCCGATCATTACTATACATAACTTTTATATATACATGTAATAACCAAGCAAACATGCTTTCTATTCACCCTTATACTATAACAATTATAATATAAAGATGATGCATGTCAATGCTTCTTATGCATGCATAAATATAACTCTTATATTATATGATGCATGAGTATGCTCTTACATAATTAAATCATGCTTCTCTAAATTATAACAATTACAATAAAGAGATGATACATGACCAATGCATAACCTAAGGTGGGATTTACTATATGTGCATACCATATGACATATAAAAACCATACATTGCATGTAATAAACCAAGAATTAATAGACTGGGATGAGCCTTTACAAAAAAATCGGAATAAAATAACTCTATCTATTACATTTTCCATCAAGCAAACCAGTTCACAGGCGAATCGGGTCTTGAACCGCCAGGAGAACTCCATTGTTTAGTAAACGCCAAGGGTGAACGATCGTTCAGCACACACTAGACGATAGGAGCAAAAGCTAAACGATCAAAACGTTTTCACACCTTTTGCGATTTTTTCAAACTATTTGCAAAATGAAACAATTTTTCATTTAATTATTCAGTTATAATAACCGAATAAGGATTCTCCTACTAACGCACGATTGAGGAGAGGTTTTCGGCCAATTATCACATAATTAACCAATTTAATTAATAAATGAATATAATCATATTATATTCTTACCCTATAGTTTGATATCATATATCTACTATAGTAATTTCTCCTCCACTTGATATAAATCATATTTATATCTAATTTCCTCCAAAATAATGTATCTCATACATTTAGTCAATTATATCATATATAATTAACCAGTTCAATTACATCATATATCAATCGAACTCCCTTTTGTATAACATTTCAAACTGACCCAAAACTGATCCGACTTATCCAAGCTACCTAGGGGACCTTATGAACTTGTGGCTCGAAACTCCAACGGTACGTGAATAGCTGACTAAACTCTTTAGTCACGAGACCCACCATCCGTTAACTGTCAGACATTCCACTAAAGACCAATAGCTGAACTCTTCTTACCACAGATATATTTCTGTGTCCATCGGAATAAAACCAATCATGAGTACGATGACCCTTCACAGATGCTCGTAAGTACACGCTGGGCCAATTTAATCGTTTGTGCCCTGTAGTTACATCTCACTCCTTAAGTACCACTGATTCCTCTAATGAACAATACAACATAGTCTAACTATGTATGAACACCTCTCGGGCCAGAAAAGGTGTGTGACGCCATATCGTTCAAGCCTGGAATCAGCCCTTAAGGGAGCTATCTATCTATTTGCCTCTGCTTTGGGGAAGGAGTGAATTTCATCTTGTGTAGTCGTTCCCAACTCCCAAATCAGATGAATCCCAAAATGGTAGGTTTGAATCGGCGACCTGGCCACTCGCATCCATACAAATCAAAGGATCGCCCTCAATGGCAGGAGTTTCCAACGCACTCAGGATTGAGGTCATCTTACTTATGGTCATCCTAGTAAAGTGAAGTTCTTGTCATGAACGGTGTTATATAACGAGAGTTTAAACACTTCATGGTTTAGGTCTTATACAAACTATTTGTATAGGATGCCCCCACTCGCATGTCCCCTACACGAATGACCAAGATCAGACCATCTGTGACAAGTCACAACACTGGTGACCATTCCACAAAGCGGGCCGCATCCGTAGCATTACCAGGATAAGGTTTCCCTCCCATATCCATATATTACAGACCATTTTGGTTATCACTCAAGACATGATTCACTTGTATGTCACGATATACATACTTAAGTTACATACAGATAACCAGGGATTTTATGTTTATTAGTTTGTGGTAAAACAAATAAAACATACAACTGAGCAAAACCAAGTGTGAAGTAAATATCATATATTATACAACACAAGCGTTTGTACAAATTGTTTACAAACTACAGGACACGAGACTTTAAGGCATCAACCCAACAAACTTTTGCTTCTAGAAGCATTCGAGACAAGTAAGGATGACATAGCCAGTCGCAAGAGAATGTTGGGGTCATCAGGTGCCGAATCTGGATTCTGAATCATGGTCTAAATCCTAGGCCTGGAGCGTTACAATGATAAAATAAAGACACAATAATTAGGTTAACAAAGTTATTAGTAAGGCCCTATTTGCTAACCATTTCTTTTTTTTTCTTTTGAAAATTAAGTCTATTTCCTCCTTATTTCTTACAATGATTTCCATCTTTCTTAAGTACAATGGTTGAATTCTTAGTCGAAATTCTAGAAACAAAAACATGTTTTTGAAAGGTATTTTTTTTTTTTTTTAGTTTTCAAAATTTAGCTTGATTTTTTTTAAAACCATTGGTAAAAAGTAGATAACAAAGGAAGAAATTTTAAGGTGGAAGTATATCTATAGACTTAATTTTCAAAAACCAAAAATAAGAAATGAAATGGTTACCAAACGAGACCTAAGATTTTTATTTCTGATTATGTTTCTCTTTTATATTATTTTAATAATAGAAAAAAAATAATATTTGGTAACTAATTTTTTTTTTATATTTCTTGTTCCTTGAAAATTTAAAATAAATGGTGAAATGAAAACTAGTTTTTTAAAATTAGATATCCAAAATATTTATGTAATATTTATTTTTAAGTATATTATGGATTTGATAAGCCATAAATGATAAAATAAAAAATTGTTTATGTTTTAGAACCAATAGAAAAAGAAACAAGTAACTTGGGTTTTTTTTTTTGTTTTCAAAATTTTTTCACGTTTTAAGTGTTGAATGAGAAATTTCAGCGAATCATGAGTTGCAACATCATCAATGAAAGTCCGAGCCTATTGGAAAAATTATAAGTTGGATTGGGCCGAGTAATTAAAGTCGCTAGGGCCCAACCCAATTCAAACTCATGGTAAAGTTTTGGGTTAAATTAAAGATTAAGCTCAAGCCCAATATTTTGACTTAACAACAAATGAGCCCAAGCCCAACTTTAGCCCAAACCCAATTTTGGCCTAGTAAAGTAATTAGGCCCAAGTCCATGTAAGGCCCATGAGAAACCTCTATAAATAGAGGCGTTATCTCTTCATTTGAGGGGAGGTTGGAAGAATTGAAGACAAAAGCTCTCTGAAGATCTGAAGTCTAAAGCTCTAAGGATTTGAAGAACATAACTCCTACAAAGATTTGAATATCAAAAGTCACTAAAACTCTGAAGATCAGAAAACATATCAAAGCTCTAAAGATCAGAAGATACTAAAGCTCTGAAGATCAGGAGACATTAAAAATCTGAAGATTTAAGTTCCCAAAATCCAAGACTCGGGCTCTCAAGTGCTGAAGATCGAAGCTTCTCAAGCTTCGAAGACTGAAGTTCTCAAATTCTGAAGAACTGAAGATCTGAACTATTTGAAGCTTTGAAGATTAGAAGATTTCAAAAAACTGATCGTATCTTCACAACCTACAAGCTGAAAATTCAATCTCCTCAAACCCAAGGGCCAAGCCCAAGCCCACCTGTGAACTCTATAAATAGAGAAGCTCTTCTCATTTGGAGAGGTCAACAATTCTATACTCCAGAGAGCTTAGAGGGAATTCTCTACAATCAGAAGACTTCTTAACTTCTGAAGCTGACCACACTTAAAGACTGAATTCTTTTGAAGATACAAGCATTCTGAAGACTAAATTCTTTTGAAGATACAAGCATTCTGAAGACTGAAGTCCTTTGAAGATAGAAGCATTCTAAAGACTGAAATCCTTTGAAGATAGAAGCATTCTAAAGACTGAAATCCTTTGAAGATAGAAGCATTCTAAAGACTGAAGTCCTTTGAAGATACAAGCAAGACTCGAAGCTCAAGAACATCCACACGCCCTACTTCTATACATCAAGCATAGCATTCAACCGAGAGAGAATCAGAGGATCAAGTACTAGAGATCGAACCACATTGCATCAAATCAGCATCAACATCAACATCAACTTAAGTTCAACTCCACAAAACAAGTTTCTCCGGAAGCCTCGTGCGAGCACTAATCATCCAAGAAGATCAACAAGCCCAAAGGCCGATCATCCAAGAAGATCATCAAGCCCAAAGGCCGATCATCCAAGAAGATCAACAGACCCAAAGGCCGATCATCCAATAAGATCAACAAGCTAAAGGTCGATCATCCAAGAAGATCAACAAGCTCAAAGGCTGATCATCCAAGAAGATCATCAAGCCCAAAGACCGATCCTTTAAGAAGATCATCAAGCCCAAAGGCCGATCATCCAAGAAAATCATCAAGCCCAAAGGCCGATCATCCAAGAAGATCATCAAGCCCAGAGGCCAATCCTCCAAAAAGATCAACAAGCCCAAAGGCCGATCATTTAAGAAGATCAACCAGCTTAAAGACTATAGTTTATTTTGAAAGCATCAAAATATTATGTATTAGAGATTGTACTCACTTTCTACAAAATTAATACAAATACAAAGTTCAAGTTCCACAAAATAAATTTCTCTTGAAATCTCGTGCAAACATGGTTGTTTGGGACACTGAGTTGAAATATGATGTATAGAATTCATATGTATGTAGAGTTCACATATATGTAGAGTTCATATGTCTGTGTGTTTGTGGTGCAGAGTTATCTAGTTTGAGTTCATATGTCTATGTTTGGGTACAAAGTTGAGTTCATATGTTTGAGGTATTTGTTGTAGTTTTTTGAACTCTAAATAATCTGATTTTATGAGGAATATTTTTATTTTGAAACTTTTTTATTCAATAGTTCTACCCATCTTTGTGTTGAATAAAAATATGGATTGCAAATTTTGTTCTTCTAATTTATAAAGTTTTTTTCTTTTTTCTTTTTTCTTTTTTCTTTTTCTTTTTTTTTTCTTTTTTTGTAATGAACAACAATTAACTCACTACATTTCTTGCAAGAATATAGTTAAATAAAATGGAAAATAAAGAGAAATCAAAATTTTTGATACCTATTATTTCTCCATGGATTTCATCATCATCATCTTCTTCTTCTTTTTCTTCCTATTGTTACTCTGTATTTTTACTTTGTCATGAATTTTTTAATTAAATCTCCTTCATCATCTTAGCAGCCAATAGAATGTCACCACATTTCTTCAATAATCACTTTCAATTATCCCAAATTTGGAGGATCATCATAGAACAAATCTCCATTTTTCACAAATTCTTGCTAGAAAATGTTCCAAGAAAAAAAAACTTCATTTTATGACTTTTTTTTGTTATGTGTTATGTACATACTTTTCTAAATTAACATTCATTTGATATGTAGATTCAATTAAATAAAAATCTATTTTAAAAATTTCTACGTATAAATATTGCACTTAATATAGACAAAATACTATTATTTATATAATCAACAACCTTACAACATACTTTAACAGTCATCGGTCTTATAATAGTCAAAATTGGTTGTCGAAACTCATTATCAAAGATGATTTTCACTACTATTTGTAGTTGGAGGTGGTTGTTTGCATGAAGGTGGTGTTGGTGTTGATAGCTGGAGTTTGTCGTCGGAGGTAGCTTTTGAGTTCGAAATTGGTCTTTAGAGTTGGTCACGTGAAGTTGGTAGTCGATGTTGATCATCGAAGATGATTTTCGTCGAAGTTTGTAGTCGGATGTAGTTGTCTGAACTTGAAGTTGGTTGCATGAAGATGGTATTAAAATTAGTTGTCAGAGTTTTGTCGTTAGAGGTGGTTGTTGAAGCTCGAAGTTGGTCATTAGAGTTGCTTACTTGAAGGTGGTCATCAAAAGTGATTTTCGTCGGAGTTTAGTCAGAAGTAGTTGTTGGAGCCTACAAAGATGGTTCTCAGAGTTGTTCATCAGAGTTGCTTGTCGGAAGTAGTGGCTAAAGCCCATAATTAGTCGTCGGAGTTGGTCGTGCAAAGGTGGTCGTCGGGCTGGGTCACCGAAGTTGTCATCGAAGGTAGTTACGGAGCCCAGAATTGGTCGCCAGAGTTATCATCGGAGGTGGTTGTCAAAGCCCAGAGTTGGTTCCTGGAATATGACAATGAAAACATTAGAAGAAGAGAGAGTTGGGGTGTATTGATAAAATATACCAATTTAACCCACCAATATTTAAAATTGGTAGATCAAATATTGAGTTGGTATATTATATCCGATAGAGTTAACATGCAATAAACGGAAACAATTAAGGATCTAAGCACTCTAACTACATCAATTTTAGTCAAAATGCATGCATGTTCATGGTTTTCAATATCTTAGGTTTTCTGGAGAATACCTATGATATTTCCTCCGAATTGCTTGAATTCTCCACAGATTTCTTCTTCAATCTATGCAGTAGATCACCACAAGAATCTTCTCTACTAATCTCAGGTCTTAGATTGAGGGGTGGAACTCAAATTGGGAGGACTTTGGTGTAAGTTTTGAGAGGTGAAGAAGTAAGAAAAACTAGATTTTTCTTTTCAAGTTTCAGTTTTGCATGAATTGCAAATTTGATCTAAAAACTCAATTTATATCTCTAATCATTGCCGATCAGATTGCTAGAGATGAAGCCACTCAATTTTCTATTAAAAACTGAGTGGCATGAGGTGGATTTAATAAAAAAAAAATGTGAGATTATCCCACTTTCCATTAAATCTCCATTATTTAATCCAAAAATTGAGTTAATTTAAATATAAAATTTTATTTTAAAAACTAAATTTCAAATTCAATTTTAATTAAATAAATTTATATTTTTGAATTTCATAAATTCAACATTTAATTAATCAATTTCATAATTTTCAATTTCATAAATTCAAAATTCAATAATACTAATTTGGATAATTAATTAAACCAATTTAATCAATTTAATTTAATATCAAATATTAAATTAATATAACATCTCATTAAATATTTAAATCATATTTAAATATTGTCAACTCTAAAAAAACCATAATGTTTAATTCGACAATTAAACATCAATTATATCAAATATAATAATCCAAATCCTAAACCGATTTTGAACATTTCAAATTCTTTCAACACATTATTCTAAGGTTTAAACCTTTTACGAGCTAGTAGAGGGACCTAATGAACATATAGATCATGAGCTCCAATGATTTGAGATTAATTGGAAAACTCTTTAGACTGAATTAATCAATATTCATTAACTACCGAGATACACTACTGTAGCTCAATAGTTGCACTCTCCTCACTGTAGATATATTTTTGTCCACTTGATTTAATTATAATTAGTAAGTCGATCCTTTATAGATCGTTTGTATTCTCAGTTAGGTCAAAATTAACGTTTTACCTCTGTAATACATCTTGCTCCTTAAGTCTCCATTGATCCTATATCGAACAATTGATTTATGGTCCAACCAATAAACCAAATCCCTCTCAGCCACGAGAGGGCGTGGCCCCTTTGTTCAAGACCAAGAGTCAATTCTTAAGGGAATAACCTACTTGCTAACCCTAAGACGGGTAGGAGTGAATTCCGTCTTGCAAGACTATGTCCCCAGCTATCTATCCGGTCTTATTCCTAAAATGGAAGGCTTATTAAGCAGTAGTGTTGAACCACTCTCACCTATGTAGATTAAAGGATAATTCCAAATAAATAGGAGTTCATAGTGAGCTCAAAATTAAGATCGAATTACCTTAGGTCATCGAATTGAAATAGTCAATTTAACAGTAAACAATCGTTATAAAGAAAAGTGATCTCATGGTCTGGTCTTATGCAAACATCATTTGCATAGGATGCCCCCACTCACATGTTTCCACAGGAATGACTTTAGGATTACATCGTTTGTATCAATATACAAAGCGGACTGCATCCATAGTATCTAAGGTACCCAACCCTATCCATATACTTATAAGTCCTTTTAGACTTGATCCTCTTTTATGTCTCTACATAAAGTTTAAGAATTCATGTTATAGCCATGGGTTAGTTTATTGGATTTAGGAATGAATGCAATTCAATAACATCTTCAATTATATCTTTATTGAAAAAAATCTCAATAATATCTTTACTGTGAATATAATATGTTTAATGTTTACAAACTGTGAATTTTAGGACATTCCCAACAATATCAATTCAACTCAACGAGTTGGTGAGGCAAACCCCTCAAATGTTTTTGAAAATTATGAACTATTGAACAAATATTTTCGTGTTTTAAAAACTAGAAATAAAAAACATGAAATGAGAACGGTACCAAACGATCTTGTAATAGTAATTTAAAGTGATTTGAACCTTCGATCTTAAAAAAAGATAATTCATATCAACAATCGTCGAACTACGTTTACTTTTGACTCAAGTTGAATTTAAAGGGAGGTGATCCTTCAACATCACTATCTTATCTTCAAATTAAAATGTAAATTCATTTGATGATAATATGAATAAAATATTGATATCACAATACATATTTATGTAAAAGAATTGATATCTTATTCAATGCTCATCCCACTCTGCCAACAAATTTATCATTAATGGAAATGAACCCATAGCCACCCACCAAAACTTCAAGGGCCCACATTGCCACAATAATGAAGAGCACTATTTATAAAATAAATCTTTTTAAAAGATTAATGTTGTATTTGGAATATCTTTTTAAGTTTCTAATTTAAAAATAAATTATTTTAGATAAAATTCAAGTATTTGGAAATAACTTAAAATAGATTTTGAAAAAATTAATTTATAAAACAAGGGCATATTGCCTTGGGAAAAAAATGTGTTTTTTCTATTAAAAAAAATATATTTTTATTTAAAGAAATTTTGATACAAAATTATTAAAATACACTTAAAAAACTATTTTGAATATTTGCCAAACACTTCAATTTCTTCCAAATAACTTATTTTTTAAACTAAACACTTGAAAATGTATTATAAACACGCCCTAAATTGAGGATAATCACTTGAAATCAAATTTTAGAAAAAGAAATTTTGAGTGTTTAATGATTAATCTCTCCCTAATTCCTCACTTCCACTATATTGTCGTGGCTACCACCGCCTTCCAATGGGACCTCTGGCGACCACTATTGGTGGTCACCTCCGGTCAACTCTAACTACCGTTGCTACCACTCTGGGCAACCACCACGAGCAAACTCCAGGCACCACTTTTGAAGACCGCTGCTGACCAACCTCTACCACTAGCCAATTCCAGCCACCACTTTTGAATACCATCGTCGTCATCCAACTCCAGCCATCACAACCAGTGGCTAACTCTACTACCACTCCATATGACCAACTTCGACAAACCATTATTTTAAATTATTAGTTTTAGAGTATTTTATAGTCGTCCTTTATAATAATCAACATTAATAGAAAAGACTTTTAGTATATAAAAACAAACAAAACAAACTTGTACAAAAAATACTTTTGAAAAAGCATTACCAAACTCAGGTATGTTTTTTATTTTAAGGAGTTTTTTATCAAAGTATTTAAATGAAAATGAATTTTTGGAAAACATTTTTTTTTCTAAGATTCAAAACAGGTCCTATAAAATAAAGGTTTTAAATACTACTTTGATTCTTGTATTTTTTTATTTTTGTTCGTTTTGGTCACTCTACTTTTAAAAGTTTATTTTGATCCCTACACTTTCATCTTTGGTTTCATTTTGGTCCTTATATTTTAAAAATGTCAACTTTGGTTATCTTGATCCTTGATGAAAAAAAAAAAAAAAAAAAAAAAAACAATTTTAAGTGAAAACGAAGGAACTAAAATGATAACTTTTTAAAAGTATAAGGACTAAATGAATCAAAATTAAAAATACAAAAACTAAAATGAATATTTTTAAAGTATAAGAACTAAAAAAAACAAAAGTTGAAAGTATAAAAATCAAAATAAATAATTTAAAAGTATGAGGACCAACTAAAACAGAAAATATATTGAAATTGAAAGCATCATTGGAACTCGAAGAAGACTTCCCAACAAACAATAGTGAGATGAAAGGGTAATATACCAATAATGACTTTGGGTCAAAATTTGAGGCCCAGTGGGGACAATGTGTAGGCTGTTGAAAAGGAAATATTTGAAAGGAGGTTGGTTTATTATATATACTTTTATGAAAAATATCAATCTTAACCCTAAAATTTCGACAACTAAAACACTAAAAATCAAATCAATCCATTGATTTAGTTCGATTTTTAAATATGAAATTGAACATCTTATTTATATTTGGATAAACAAAAAATTATTGGTTCGAATCACTTTTTTGATCGAAAAAGTATTCAAAATCGAATTGAACCGAATGTATATATTACCTTTAAAAATAAACCATAACACTAGGTCTTTAGTATTTTAATTATAAAAAGTGTATGTATATTTGTTGTTTAGAAAAATAGACAATTATTATGATGTATGTATATTTGTTATCTTAAAAAAAACCAAAAAGCAAAAAGACTCAAAATTGAAAACCAAACCGATGATAAATCAAACCAAATAAAAGTGATCTATTGGTTTTTTTTCTTGTATTGGACATCAAGTTTGATTCTCTTATTTATAAATATGTATTGGTTTGGTTCGGTTCTTAGTTGATCCAAAACCAAAAAATATTCGCAGCATAAATCACATGATATTTGTTGAATTTTAGTTTTTTTTATTCAATATCTTGTTCATTATTTGGGCTTCATTACTTTTTTTTAGCAAGATTAAACAGAAGGGAAAAGTTTGGGATTCAATTTTAAGGATGAAAATTGATACACCTCAACAAGTTCAAAAGATAAAAACTAGATTTATTTTCCTCTATTTTCAATCTCTATTTTAACTTTGTAAACACTTATGTCCATATACTTTTAAAACCTTCTATTTAGCCCCTATAGTTTGAGTTATATTCATCTTAGTCCACTGTAGCTTTAACATTATTAACCTGGTCTCCATGGCTTGGTTAAATTTTATACTGGTAATAATTAGATCTTAAATTAAAAATGTTCATAAAAAATGGTTTAATTATTTATCAATTCATATAGCTAAATTCCAAAAAGATTTTCAACCTCAAACTCCATGATACATTTCTTTAAACATACAGAGATGAGATTAAACTCTAACCAACAAAAGAATAGTGACAAAATAAGTTACCAAAGTCAAAAGGACAAAAACTTTATTAAAAAAAAGTTTACCCAAAAAAAATAATTCATCAGTTCAGAAAGCCATTACTAAACTGACAACTCCCTGTCATGATAAGGTACTGTGGAGCCCTAAGGACTCTGTTTTTATTATCTCTGCAAGTTGAAAGTCATCATAATGACAAAAGGGCAAAAAATAAAAAAGAAAAACAGTAAAATAATAAGTGGGTTTTTGAGGTACTAAACAGTAAAGAATCAAAGTTTTGATCCCATTTTTTTCTTCTTTTTTTTTTTCTCAAGTAACACAAGCAATGGTACTACTATAAAAGCCTTGCACCCATTTTCTACATTCAGCTAAAGCTATATAAACTACCACAAAAACACTAATCCTAGAAAATAAACCAAAGGAAAGGGCAAAATTTACATGATACTGCAACTATCGGTATTCTCGTCACTGAAGAAATGCGTGTAGTGATCGGTTGCGACTGGAGGGAACATCGGGGGCGGTGGAGCGTAGTTCACGGCTGGGTTCGGGCGCGAATACATCATGTGTTGGTACATATCATTCCCAACTCCCCTTTGTTGGTTCATCATCATAGCCATGTACTGTTGTTGTTGTTGGCTGTAAGGATTCCCTTGTCCCATTCCTTGATAATATCCTCCACCTCCATTCATCATTGGTTGAGCTGGTAGACCTTGTACTGCTGGAATGTTACCCATCTGATTCATTGCATAATTTCCCATTGGTGGGCCCCTATTGCCACCACCATGGCCCATCTGGCCCATCGGGCCCATCTGTCCCATATGACCCATCTGTCCTTTGTTTCCATTAGCATGACCCATTTGGCCCATTTGGCCCATATTCTTACCATTACCACCTCCATTTCCACCACTTCCTTTTCCTCCTTTGCTTGGTTTGGTAATATCAAGGTCATGGAAGCCAATATCTAACTTGTCAAACTCATGGAGGCCATCATTTTTCCCTCCTTTTTTGGCCCCATTGCCATTATGTTTTCCTCCACCATTCTCAGCACTTTTATGATTGCTGCTCCCTTTGTTCTTCTTACTACCACTGTCTTTCTTGCTACCATTTTTACCACCAAAACCAAACAGCCCCTTTTTACCTAGTCCTAGAAATCCACCCCCTTTCTTCCCTCCATTTTTATCCTTCCCCCCTTTCTTCTGATCCCCTCCTTTGCTCTTACTCTTCGTCCCACTGCCGCTATCGCTACCGCTACCGTCTTTCTTCCCTCCTCCCTTGTTGGTTTTACCTTCATTACCCCCTCCTCCTCCCTTACCCTTCATCATAACAGGAAAGTCAATAACTTCACCTTTCTTGGCAGTACCTCCATCCCCACCTTTCTTACCATTCATAGCATTGAAATTAATCATTCCATTGGACTCATTAGGCCCAAATGACCCTCCTTTTTTACCCATCACAGGCATCATATTGTTAGGTAAGCCATGCCCATGTCCATTTCCATGTCCATGTCCATGGCTAAACTCATCATCTTCATCATCAAACTCATCATCATCATCAAATTCATCATCAAACTCATCATCAAACTCATCATCACTAAAATCAGAATCTTCCTCAGGCAAATTGAACTTAACAGACTTCTTATCTTTAGGAGGAACCATAAGACTATGCATATTATTGTTGTTATTACCTCCTCCTTTGTTAGAGCCCTTCAATTGTTGTTGCTGTTGTTGTTGATGATGTTGAAGAAAAGCTTTCTCCATTTGAAACTTGTGGTTGTTCATATTGTTGTCTTTTCCTCCTACTCCTCCTTTGACATTCTGAAACTGCATCTGCTTAAACTGATTGTTGAAATTGTTCATATTGTTGTTTGAACTTATCTGAGCTCCCCATAACTCAGCATGTTTCCCTGATTTCTCAAGCTTCTTTATCAGTTTCCCTGGATCTATGTTTCCTGTTACTGTCACTTTCCCTTGTTCTGCATCTATTTTCACAGTGTAAACTCCTAAAACAACAAAAACAAACAAACAAACAAAAAAAAAAAAAAAAAAACCCACAACAGAAAACAGTAAAAAATCTCTCCAAAAACACAAAAAAAGTAACAAACCTCTGAACTAATCAAGGGTTTGAGTTCTAGTTTGGTTAAATCAGGGAGAGAAACAAAAAAAAAACCCTAATGATTACCACTTACCATCAATTTTCTGAAGAATTTTCTTGACCTTCTGTTTGCATCCATCACAATGAATGTTAACTCTAAGGGCACAAGCCTGTAAACAAACATCAATTTCACTAAAAACCCACCAAGATTTTAAACCAAACAGTTCCTTAAATTGAGGGCAAACACAAGAATCAAGGGAACAAACAAAATAATAATAAAAATTCCTCAAATGTACCTGAATGTTCATGAAATCCTGTTTACTCATAGTGTGTTAGAGAGAATAAAGTGTTGGAAGGTTTTTGTGTCTTGTGAGAGACAAAAATGAAAGTGGGTTTTGAGGGGATTTCACTTTTAAGGTGTTCTTGTAATTGAAGCTTCTTCACAAAGTGGGGTGTGTCTCTGTGTTGCAAAATTTTCTTCTCTTCTCTTCAAGATTTAGAAGAAGAAGAAGAAGAAAGAATTGGGAAATGGGGAAATGGGGAAAAAGAAAAAGTGTTGAGAAGAAAAATTGAAGAAAGAGAAAGAGAAATGGAATGGAATATTTTGAAAGAGAGAAGAAGAAGAAACAGAGTGTGAGCAGCTCAATGGGTGTGTCCCCTTTTGAGCTTTTATCCCCTTCTTTCAGGGCTTTCTCTCTGCTATTTAAAACAGGAGAGAGAAAGAGGCAGTTCTCTTCTTGTTGAAATTGCAATTCAAAATTATTATTATTTAAAAAAAAAACTATTTTAGTTGGTAAATTATCATACCTTTTTTTAAATATTTTATCTACTAACAAATAAGTATTATTATTATTATTATTAAAAAAGTGAATATAACCCAACTAACATATGAATGTGTTAGCAAGTAAAAAGTTTGTGGTTCGAATCCCCTTACTTTATTGAACTAAAATGATATTTATACTATTAATTTGAGCTTTTCATTCATGGTTTAAAAATAATCCCTACCTCTTTAAACATCTAATCGTTTTTTAGTACGACAATTATGGAGATGGAAGATCGAACTTTCAACTTTTAGAGAAAAATGTTATGTCAATTATTGTTGACAAAAATTTAATTGTTTACCGATTGTTGTTATATGTTGTTTTAAATATTTGTCTAAATTGATATCTATTTATTAGTTAAACGTTTCAACTGTTGATATCTCATATTTTATGAAAATATTGACAAAAAGTTGATGTCATAGAGTAGTACTAGAAAAATTATAAAACCAAAATTTTGAAAAAAATATTAGATAAATAAATAAACAATCTATTATTTTTTTACAAATTAAAATGTTTGTTAGTTATATATTATATATAAATTAGTGATATTTTGTTGTTTATTTTTTATACTACATGAATTTTTTCATGATATAGTATAAATGTTGATTTACTCTTCATATTAACATCAAATCTACAAAAATATGAAAATATCGATGAAAATATCAGTATATAACGCAAATTTAATATTCTTAATTAGTTAAGAGTTTCATCGTGTCATATTTTTTTAAAGAAAAAAACTAAGAATAAAATTATGTTTATTAATTGTATCTTTTTTCTCATTTGTGAAAAAAATATCTTTTTTTATATTTATTTTCTATTCTCATAAATATTAAGTTTTATTTAATATAAACATAATAAATATTCATACTAGTTAAACTAAGTTTATTTTTACCATAAATAGAAAGTTAAAGATTAAAGTTTAAAGATATGATACAAGAAGTGTCAAAATTTGACGTACGAAAAATACTTTATATAATGAAACAAATGTAACATATTCAAAAGATATTTCTATTACAACAAGTCAATAATAAATTATAAGAGTACGAAATATTTCAACATTGATTGACCAAGATCTAAAGTCTAATTTTTTTTTTCAAAAAAGTTAAAAGAGAAATATATATATATATATATTATGATACAAATTTCAACCTTTTTTATATATATTTAAATAAAAGAAAACTGTAGTGGAACTTGAAATTGGGGACCGACATAGATAAACATGAATAATTAGTGTGATAATAAAATAATAATAATAATAATAAGTGATATTTTAGAAAGAAAAAAAAAATGGCAGAGATCTTGGGCCAGCGGCTAAGCCATGTGAAGCTAATATGTATACATACTGTTGGCAATTAGTCTTCTCTTTCTTGGAATTTTCCATTATTATTAGGTTTTAATTTTTTTTTTCTTTTCAAACATTTTTGTTAGTTTTATTAATTTGAGAATATTGGAATTTTCCTTTCTACTTAATCCTTATCCATTCATTTTGCCCTAGTATTTTCTTTCTTTTTTCATTAATTATCCCTTTACAATGTACATGTACAAGCCAAAGTTAATTTTTAAAAACACACTAGTTGAAATATTTGAATAAGGTAAATTCATTTGGACTAATAAGTAAATATTAGTACTGCATAAAAAATAGTTCAGCTAACATAAATTAATATTGTCAACTACGACGTTTGAGATTCAATTTTCTATTCTACATATTGTTTATGAAAAAAAATTAAGTATTAGTAAGTTTGATTTATCAAAATAAAAAATAAAAATTAAGAGTAACTTACAAATTTATTATATTTAATCGATGTTGTCGTAGTAAGTGGAGATGATTAGATAAAATAACAGTCGGATATAAAATGGAATTCGACCAGTCTTAGGAGAAAGAGTTTACATAGTAACTTAGCTAGGCTCTTGAACATTTCGACGCACTTAGTTTGTTAGTGACTTTAAACGATAGAGAAGTAAATCATGATCTAAATTATGACTTTTAAGATTATAGGAACTAAGTCCTATAATTCTTGCAATTATAAGGACAAAATTACCAAAATTCAGAACAAAAATTGAAATTCAAATTAAGCATCTAATGTCCCCAATATCCCCTTGCATCTCCTGCAACTTGGTAATGTGATCTTTACTTGTCTTGAATTGTTTCTAAAAGTAAAAGCCACCCGCACAAAAGTCCTTTTAGCATATTTGTCCTCATTCACATACTTCATAAGAAAATTTACAGGAGGTCACTCAACATAGGATTTTGCTCCAAACCAACCATACTTAATTTTAGAGTTCCTATGATTGAATCACTAAAAAGGAATGTGCATTTTGTTAGACATAAGTAATAGCTACCAATTCCTTTAAGACATTTTTAACTAGACTTTCATATTTTCACAATCCCTCTCATTCAAATTTGGTCTCTATTCATTCACGTACTCTTTCTCTACTCAAGCACTACATAAAACATAGCTTAATCGATTAATCTCTATAATAAAATAATTATTAGATCCATATTTGTATTATTTATATTAGTTAAAACAAAAAACTACGAAGGTGTAGTTTTCCCTACTAGAATATACTCCAACTAATTAGACATTAGCAATCTCTCTTATTAGTTTAGAGTTAAAGTCTCACCCCTACATTTATAATGTTCAAGATTGTTATAGATGATTTTGGACTAGAGGACATAATCAACCTTATAGAGTTCGCAAACTATCCGATCAAGAGAATGGAGAAACTTGAGCTAGAAAATCACACCATAGAACCCAATTAAGCATGGGAAGAGGGGAGACCCAAACTGACCTACTCAGCCTCAGCCTTAGGCAAGGATGAGGTAGAGGCCGACCCTCCCCATTTGATGAATGGAGCATACTACAACCTATTTGAGCCTTATCGCTTGAGTCCAAAACTCAAACCAACCTCCTCAACCTCAACCTTGGCCAAGGATGAGTCTGAGGTTGAGCCTCCAACTGTGATGAATGGAGTATGCTAAAATGCACGTCTTGGTCAATTTGACTCCAAAACTAACTTAATATGACTCGAAAACCCAGATATGGACGCCATAGGTCAGAATCTCACTACAAATAATATATCATTATGACTTTAGAAGAAATAAGTCCATTCCAATACTCAAACTCTCTACTTGCTACATAGTTATACTTTATGATTTAAGCATCAAAACTTTTGTGGTAAGTACCATACCTGTGTGCATATCTTTTCATCTTGCAGGTTATGTTCTTTCTCAAACTACAAATTTTTCGTTGATGTCATGTGAATATCAGATATGGCTGTTGGTCTAAATTTGGACATCAACAAAGATTAATTGTGAAAGTCATACTCCTAGAAAATCAATAACCTCGCTTCTTAAATTTAAAGGACTGTGCGCATGTGTGTGTATATATACACATATATGTATATTATGATAGTTGAGTTGTAACTTTAGGTAAGAATGTGAATATAAAATTTGAAAATTGAAGTGCTTATAATTGCTTTATTGGTTTTTTTTTTTTTTTCCAAAAAACAAATTGATTAGGAAGGAAGAAAGAGAAGCAAAAGGTGATGAGAGACAACAAAACACAACGTCTCAATTACATGGCAGTTGACAGACCAGATGTGTAAAAAAGCAATAGATTAAAAATGGCTTAGAAAAAGAAAAAAGAAAAAAGAAAAAGCAAAAGTAATATCAATATGAAGCACGTAAAGCAATTCAAATCCCCAATCCCGAGTAAGTAGAAAAATAGATTGGTAAAGAAAAAGTGAAAGTGAAAAAAGAACAAAAATTTTAAAAAAATAATAATAACAATAATAATAAAATCCAAAAAAAAAGGGGGAGAAAAAGAAAATTTGAAGAGCTCTAAACTTGAACCCTTTTCTTGGAATTCAAAGTTTTGCTTTAATTCATAAAAAACCGAACCAATTTTGAGTTATGTAGAAGAATAGTATTTTACTATCTTCGATCTTTTTATATTTTTAATAGTTAGTTGAAGAGTGTTTTGATGTGAAATTAGAAAAGTGTTAATCTTTTTATATTTTTTTAGAGATATCTTCACGTTTTGTTCAAAAATATTTAATCTAAAGAGGACTCGATCAACCAACCATTGTGACATGATTTAAGAAGAAAGTTTTTTTTTTTTAATGCATAATTCCACAATGATTTTAAATTGTACCAATCTTTGATTAATTAATCTTGTTCTCTAATTGTGGTCTCATGGAGCAGGTTAAGAAACCGAATTAAATCATCCCATGTCATCTCTCTGGAATTGTTTAATTTTTTAATTTGTCGGTACCTTTTGATAAAAAATTTTGTTGTAATGCCTTGAATATGTTCACTTCGATGACCAAGCATAGGGTATTACTAAATTGCATACACTTTATATGTTATTTACGATTTTGGATCTAGGGTTTAAATGGGTGTCATATATTCTCCTCTAGTAAGAAAAATATTATTTCCCTTTACTCGTGGATATAGTTAACAGTGAACCACGTAAAAAATAACAAATCTTTATGTCATATGTTATTCAAAACGTAACATTTTAACACCTAATTAAATCCTTTAAAAAATAGTTTGAAATTGACAAATTAATTTCTAGTTTTTTGTGATTCATAATTTGTATAATCCATAAGAACAACATGGGTTTAGTTATGGCCGGTATTCTAGATTTATTTTGCAATTTAGTGGGCAATGAAGCAAGTCGGTAGTGTGAAATAAACAAATGAAAAGTGTTCATAACAAATGTAAACTCTAAATTCTAGATTCGAATTATACAAATTTGATTCAACTTCTCAATCACTATCTTAGGAAAAAAAGAGAGTGAAAGAAAAGAAAAAAAAAAAAAAGAGAGAGAAAAAGATATTTATATATTATAATTTTGCAAAGAAATTAAAAAAAAAATGTTTTAAGTTGGGAAAGTAAAGTAAAGGGAGGTGGGAATAGGGACAACAAAGAATTGACAACCTGATCTTATAATGCTTTATAGGGATGGGAGATGGTGAGCTTTGGGACCCTTCCATCTTTGACTAATCAACTACTCTTTCATTCTTTCTTCTTTTTTATGTTTCAAAAATAACAATATTAATCATTGTCATTAGATTCAAATTCCTTTTTTATCCCTATAATTTCTCTTTTTATAATCATTCTCGTAACTCGATTGTGTATAGCCTTATTCGTACGGAATATTGCTGGATTGGGATTTTTCTGTGATTTGAGCTGGTCTTCTTCCATGGAAGATGACAAGGTTTTTTGGTATGGAGTTATTATTTTTTTTCTATGTGACTAGAAGATGGTCATGTTTCTATGTTGTTAACTTTTTAATGAATTTATCTAAAAAAAAATCTATATGTTTAGCTTAAGTTTAACACGTTTTTATATGAATTTTGAAAATATATTCACAAAACGTATCATTGATAGTAATTAGTATTATAATTATTTTATCGATTTTGATAAATATTAACTTCAAAGTATCGATGAAAACTAAATTTAAAATTTATAGAAAGTTGAAGAGTAAATTAATTCAAATATTTAAAAGTATAAGGACTAAAACCATCCAATAATCTCGTCACTTTTTTTTTAACAATAATTGCACTTAATCTCATACTTTCATTTTTTTTATGCATAATTTTTTAAAAAAAGAAATCATTTTTTTAAGAACAATAAAATTACCACATGATAATTTTTTAATGAAACAATGATCTGACTACACAAAAATAGATGCAATTCGATATAAATTTTTTTCTTTCTTTTATAAGAGTTGGGCAGCAAAAACAGAGGCCATTATCTTAGGATATTTAAAAACGCATTGGAAGATTCTTAGGTGAAAAAAGTTTGTCCATAGAGTGATATGCTTGTATGTTTTTTTTCCCCCTCTATCTCTCTCTCTTTTTATCTGATATTTGCAGGCTGTGTGTTTGTGAGCTTTGAAGAGGGAAGTGAACGAGTCTTTGTGAAGCCCAAAGTTTACCCATTGGGGAGCCCTTACATAAGTCAGGAATGATCATTCTCACTTTTCTTCTTTCCCTTTTAAGTTTTTAGGTGTAACCCACAAATAATTGAGAAGATTTTTATTCATTTTCGATGGTTGGGTCTCTTCAACATTTTTGAGATGGTTCATTTTCGACCTAGTAAGGCCACATGTGTTATATTCGCCTACATATCTTGTGAGGTTGGTTTTTTTTGTTGGACAATTGTTTGAGCTAAAATGCAAGAAAACTTGCATCGATGTGGCCAATGCCAAGTCAAATACACTCTGCTACCTGAAGTTAGTACACCAGTATTTAGTAAAGCTAAACACACGAAATGTTAGATACCTTGTAAGGTGGTTTGGTTTGAGGAGATTATTTGTATGCCTCATTGTTGTCTGACATTCACTTCGATCATGTTCAATGCTGGCAATGTCAGTATGAGTGGAGTTATCGAGAAGGCAAGTTTCAAGACTAGTGTGAGTTGGATTCGTTCATTTCCTCTCCCTTAAACAGAAACAAACTCGACTAAGCCATCCCAGGAATCGAGTTCTTATTTTCTTACTTTGGAACATGTTTGTTTCTCAAAGTTTACTTGGGGTTGAGCCTTGCCTAGAACAACTTTCTAACATAATCAAACATTAATTTGAAGATAAAAAAATTATAGGGGAGATCACTTGTGTAGACGGTTGTAGAGCAATTTATTTAATTTTTCTTTTCTGGTCTATCATCTATCTTCATCTCAAATGTAAGAAGAGAACCCATAAGTTCATAAACTTTCATTGTAGCAATATCTTAAGCTTCTTCTATCGCAATGACTTTCATACCAAACCTCTTAGGTAGGCATCAGAGAACTTTTCTAACTAGTTTTTCTTCAGACAATTTTTCTTCCCGGAGCAATTGTTTCATTTGCTATATCTAGTAGATGAACATTAAAATCATATAATAGATACATCATTGAGCATCTTCAAGTTTTCAACTTTGGTCTTAAGAAGTTGAAGTATATTAACATCTTAACTTTAGAAGTTCCCTCATGCGCTACTCCCAATATATCCCAAGCCTTTTTACTAGAACTACATGTATTATAAGATGAAAAACATTTTTGTCTACACCATTGAATATTGTATTTAGAACACACAAGTTTTCTAGAGAAACTTCATCTTCCTCCCCAGTCCCCAGTCCATTCTCTTTCACCATTCTGGTTTGTAACCTCTAGGTAAGTTAAGCTAGTAACTATTGATTTTCAAGTTTTGTTATCAATAGATTTGAGAAACACAATCATACGTGCCTTCTAGTGGAATAATTTGTTCCATCCAAAATAAGGGGTCAAGTGGTAGATCCACCTTCTTTAATAGTATCCATATCGACCACAAGACAAGCTTAGGATCGTGATAGGTGATATTTAGAAAGTAGAGCCCAACTCTGATAGCAATTGAAAAATAGATGAATCTAGTACTGTTCACTCATCAGCCACAATGTCATAACAAACCAAATGAAAAGTATGTGCATTAAATAAAAAGTAGATATAACGAGACACGAAGATTGGTAACCCAGTTTGGTGCAAAATCACCTACTCTAGGGAGCAGTGTGCTCAGTGGAAAGAAACTTCACTAATAAAAGTGTCAATTATAATATAGTACTTATCTGTTAGATTCCATCTACAGTGACTCACTTACAACCAACTCCTCATTTTCAACTTATGCTTTCTTTAAGTTTGAAATTCCTTTACTTTCACAAGAACCCTTCACTCGAGCTATGTTTGAGATCCCCTCAAACCAAC
Source organism: Benincasa hispida (assembly GCF_009727055.1). NCBI lineage: Eukaryota > Viridiplantae > Streptophyta > Magnoliopsida > Cucurbitales > Cucurbitaceae > Benincasa > Benincasa hispida. The sequence continues at coordinate 55,028,639 of NC_052350.1, read as the reverse complement.
TTACTTAGGTTCCTCGTAAGTATAAGCTCCCTTCATCTCCACGATATATGTGGCTTCTCTCAAATAAATATGAGAAAGCAATGAAACTTAGGATCCTTTAAGTATTCTATGATCTCTTCAGCACTCACATGTAAATCAACAAGTAGAAACCCTTTCAGCTTATTCTACATAACCATGGATAACACACTTCAATAGTAAGGGTCACACAACTGCTCACAACTTTGAAAATAGTCTAAGAACAAAAGAAATCTTTTGCACAAGACATAAGGAAAGCAAGGTCGCAAATCTGCATGAATAAGAAAAATATTTTTAGATAGATTCTACATTCTAGATAACAAGTTGCTTGATAAGATGCAAAACATTTTACTTGTAAAAAATCTGCCAACCATTCTATAGTAATATAAAACAAGAGATTCGATAAAAATAAAGTTGTATCTCATGTTTTCATATATGTGTTTGGTTGTAGATTATGGGAATGTATACTTAGTCCTCTTAGTTGGAGAGTCTTTAGCATGGTTAGAGCTTTTGTAGGCTTTATTCTTAGACTGTTAGTGTAGTATTTATACTTCTGTATACTTCTTGTAAATACATATTTTTAATAAATAATATTTTAACATGGTATTAGAGCTCTTTTTCTCATAACTTCTCTTTACTTCAAATCTGTCTGGTGGATGTCTCCTCAGATTCGACGAGTTAACTTGCTTCCGTGCACTTTTAAATCCGATGAGCTTCAACGCAACCCTCTGTTCTCTGTGCACCTCCTCTGAACGCAGAACCAACCCGAGTCGATCCTTCTTTGTACACAATTTGTCCATGTGAGTTCCTCCTCTGTACAAAACCCGAGTTTCTCCGATGAGCTTTGATGCAAGCCTTCCAGCTCCTCTGTTCCATGTCCGGTCAAGCCTTCTAGATTTGGTGCTTCCAGATCCAGTGTGCTTTCAGATTTGATGCGATCCAAGTCGATCCGATCCAAGTCGAGCCAAGCCGATCCTGTTAAGCCGAGTCGAGCCAATCTTATTAAACAGAGCTGAGCCGATCTTGTCAAGCCGAGCTAAGCCGATCCTGTCAAGCCGAGTCGAGCCGATCCTATCAAGCCGGTCGTTTTCTCCAACTACTTAACAAACTCAGGTTGATTCCAACCTTACCACCTTAAGTTTGAGGGAGGATGCGAATGTATACTTAGTTATCTTAGTTGGAGAGTCTTTAGCATGGTTAGAGCTTTTAAGGCTCTATTCTTAGACAGTTAGTGTAGTATTTATACTTTTGTACACTTCTTGTAAATACTTTTGATAAATACATACTTTAACAAATTCAAAAATTGGATCCCAATTTAAAGAATTGTTTAAAATGTGTTTAAATACAATATATTTATAAAATAGAAAACTTGTATTTACATATTAAATATTAGGTTGAATATAAACGATTAGTTAATTATTTATTTAGTACACAATTGGGGGTGAGGAAATTCTTTTTTTATTTTTAGTACTATAATTGTGGGTTGGAGGATTGAACTACAAATTTTTAGAGATAAAAGTCAGCTCAATATCACTAAGCCAAGCTCATTTTAATAAGGAAAGTGAGTTCAAACCTTTAACCTCTTAATTAATAATATAAATCTTATGAAAGTTGAGTTATGTTTTTTTTTTTTTGCTAATAAATTTATGATCACATTTTATAATACTTAAGAAAAATGTATAATTATTATATATAATATATAATTTGATTTAATAAAGTGAATTGAATTTATGATATGAAATACAATATTTGTATTTATTTTTAATATAATCTAAAATTTGAAAGTTTAAATTAAGAATCCAAATAAAATGAAAAGTACCCATATTTGTTTCAGAATTTACACTATTTAGATGACAGAATTCGAAAATTTAGGATAGGGTGAGGGTAAACTTGGTATAAAATTCTATAGTGGGGAAATGATGTAATGGCCGGTTACAAACTCATGCTCGTGATTTAGTTATACATAGACGCGTTGAATTTCAATGAAAATATCAAGTGATGAAAAGATCAAGTGATGATGTGACAAATAAAATTCTCTTATTTGCATTTTAATTTATTGATTCTTTTAATTTTTATTTTTTATTTACAAATATGGAACGGTAGGAAATAATTTAAGTGGCTCTCAATCATATATGAAAGGAGAGAAAGAGAGAAAGGGCAATTTTGGTAATGGAGAAACCATTACTTTTATACTTTGTCCTTTGCTTCCTCATTTTCAAGAAACAAACACATGCATATTTATGCCGTTAAAATACACACTTTGACCAAAACTAAGCCAAGAAGAAAACACACACACAACTTGGTAATGTGAAGATTTGATTTTAAATACTATAAACAAAAAACATGATAAGTTACATATAACATCTTTGACCTAACATATTCAATGTTTCTAAGAAAAAAGAAAGAACAAATTGAATTTTGATTCACATAATTAACTTATACTTGAAATAATGAAATCAACAGCTCTAATAAATTAAGTTGTCATGACTTAGTTTGAATGTTTATAATGGAACGATATTTGTTATGTATAGTTATATAACTAGTCACACAAACCAACACTGGTTCTCCCAGTATGCCTTGTTCTTATTCACATATTTTCTAGGAAATTTTCTAAGTCACCCAACATAGGACTGCTTCAAGCGAAACATATTTAACTTTAAAGATTCTATGTTGAGCCACTGAAAATGAAAGTACATCTTGTTGAGATAGGTATAGTAGTTATAAATTCTTTTAAAGTCTTGTTATCCAATTGCCTAAGATTGAGTAATCGCTAATGTGTTAAGTGTGCTTTCCATGTTACGCGCATGAGTTCAAGAGAGGCACATGAATGAATTGAGATTACGTTCAAATGCAAGGATAAAGCATATTGAAACAACTTGCGTTGAGTTTGTGAGGATAGTCTTCACTCTTAGAAGTGGTTTAAGACAAGTAAGAATGATATTACTAGGTCGTAGAAGATGCAGAAAAATGTCAGGGCCATCCGGTGTTGAATCCGAATTTCGAATTTCGAATTATGAGTCTAAGGAGTTACAGAAGGTATCAAACCAAAACTTCTCCCAATAAGATGTGGTTCAAGAACAAATTAAGACAATAGTGGGCATGTAATGTCTAAGTCCATGAGGAATACATGAATAATAATTACGTTAGAATAAGAGAGATTCGAAGGATATGAAAGCATGGTTAAAAAAAACTTAAAATTATTGATAATTACAACCTATACCAGCAACAAGTATCTGCTATTTTAGTGACTTAACCATAGGAACTCAAAAGTTTCCTAAGTTAAGTGTTCATAGTTGAGAACAATTCTATAATAGATGACCTCCTAGAATTTCTCGAAGAAAAGTGTTGAGAAATCGACAAATAAAGAAAGCGAGAAAACGTAAATAATAAAGATCGACACAAAGATTTACATGGCACTAATAATGTATTAGCTACGTCTAGGTGCAAAGGGAGAGATCAATTTATTAATAGAGAGGATTATCAGATAATATAGATTGCAAAGGTACCTTAGGGTTAGAGGGTTTATATATAATGTACTTCTCTAAACCTTATGGTCAAATTCGTAAATTCTAAAGTACACTTCTTTAAAGGTCAAATTTGTAAATAATATAAATGCGTATACTATTTAGGTTGAAGACATTTTAAAACTCTTGGACTTGGTAATTCAGAGTGTCATGCAGACAACAAATTCAAAGTATCTAACAAAGAAAGTGAGTGAGGACTCATATTGTTTGTGAGAATAGTTTTGAATTTATTTTAGTTGAATTGGGCTTGTGTACAACTTTTTTGGTCGAATTGGGGAATTTAACCAAACTTCAGTTTTTTCTTTTTTTGTTAGTTACATTTTAACTATTTTATTTATTTATTTTTTAAAATAAATTTTAAGATAATTATTTTAAATAGTAAAACTTGTGAATATTTTTAGCTATGGTAAAATATCACAGTAGCAATAGATATTTATCAGTGGACGATAGACTTCGATAAATTCTCACTTAACTCAAACCAAAATCAATAAATAAAATATAAGACTTAAAATGATGTATAAAAAAGCAACAGGAACACAAGGAAATTTTCCACTTGCTAAAAAAAGGAAAAAAAAAAAAATTTTAAATGTATGATTGAGATGAACTTTAAAGGCAGCTATATACAATTTCTTCTAATGTTTATAGTTATTTTCCTTCTTTAACTTCCATGATTTCAAAACATGAGAAAGAGATGTGACCAAAGTGAAAATGAAACAAAAGCTTGGGGACAAAAATGAAAAGAGAAAAGGAAAGGAGAAGTTAAAGAAGGAATTAAATTATAACAATAATTGTTATAAAAGATGATAAGAGAATAGAAGAGAAGATAGACCTTACTTTTCCAATCTATGGGTGGTGGGGTTAAGATTATTATTATTATTATTATTTTTTTGTTTTGTTTCAATATTTTTATAATAGTGGTGGGGTTAAGTTTTGTAATTAATTAAAAGATCCCATCATTTCTTTTGACATATAATTCAAAAATAAATTAAGAAAATTCAATTATTCATTTTAGAAAAAGAGAGAGGGACAGAGAACTTTGTTGGTGTTAACAGCTGGTGTATAGATCTAGACAAAACCTAGGGTGGGTCCCAAGTTAAAGAAGACATAGAGTATACTATTGTGTTATCTTATAAATTTTGTATTATTTGGAAGTTGATAGTATATGTATTGTGCTAATAGAATTGTGCTCATATTGGTTATTTTATTTTATTTTTCCTTTCTTTTCTTTAACAATTTGGATAGAGTGATTCAAATTATAAATCTTATGTCAGTTGAGTTATGTTCATATTATCATTTTATCATTTACTTTTTTTAAAGGGACAGTTGTAAATATAATAATAATATTCAAAATAATAGCATATATAGCAACATTTTTAAAAAATTGCAAATATAGCAAAGTCTATCGGTGAAAACTTCTATTGCTGATAGACTTGTACGGTCTATCAGTGACAGACCACCAATGATATGGTCTATCAACGATAGAAGTCTATCGCTGATAAACTTTGTTATATTTGTAAATTTTTTAAAAATGTTGCTATACACTTAGTTATTATTCTTAAAATTGCTACCAATTATAATTATCCTTTTTAAAAAGTCTTCTATACTAAAATTTGGATAAGAGAAAGCGCATCTAACTTTTACGTGGCAATAACGATGAATTTTCATTCAAGGAAGACGTGACTGCAAAAATAAAAAGAATCTTAACATCGATGTAGTACTTGCCACAACACCTCTAATGTCTAAATCAATATAAAAAAAAAAAAATTGGTAGTAAGAAGGATTTTTAAAAATGATAATGAACTTATTTCTGCTAAATTTATCGTAATGTATTTATGAGAAAAGTTTTACGAAACATATTTAGATAGTATTACTGAAATTGAGTAGTAGAATGATGTTGTAACGTTCCAATGTATACCTATATTTTTAAATACTAAATATCTTTCTTATTTTTATTTGGTTTAAAAATTTAGCTAGTGCTAAAAAAGAAAAAAGCAACACAAATAAATAAATAAAAATTAAATGGCACAAAAAGATAGACTACAAGTTGTGAGATGTACGAACAAATGGATAGTATTTAAGGTAGATGTGTCATATATTCCTTGTTTTATGGCTTAGTGAGCTAAATTATGAGCTATTTTATTCCTAGTCCTTTGTGAAAGGAATTTGATATCTTGAACGTGTGTTGCTTTAGCTTGTACAATATAGGTTGTTATGGATATTCCAAAATGTTCCTTCTTTTTCTTAAAAAAGATTCACACAACTCACATTGGCTATCGTGGCTTCTTTCTTTCAAAGAAAGTTATTTGTTCCCCATTGTTATGAAGAATATTCACAAATTGAAGTGAGCTGTGTTTGATGCAACATGAAATGAAACGGAAACATGAAACGAGAACATCAATATTTAATATCGAAAAGAATTGATCAATAACCTATTAAGCGTCAAACATATGGCCAACTAAGGTATGATATAAATTGACTTTTATCATTTGATTCTCATTCACGACCACGTTTAGTAACTATTTTATTTTTTGTTTTTGTTTTTTAAAAATAAGCCTATGGATTGTAACGACCCGATCTTTTGAGTACTCTGATAAGGGCTGTTACTCATAATACACATTTAAAACTCAAATATTTTGACCATAAAATTCATAAAAACAATAAAGACAATTTTTCAAAATAAACTAGAAAATAAATAAATAAATAATTAAAACTCTTATTCGGAGTCCCATAAAGAAACATTTACAGAAGGAGAAAAAAATATTCAAAACATCAAAATATTTTGTTTGATATTAAATTTCAAAATCTCAAAACATTCAAATGACTAAAGACATGGCTGAGCGGAAGCGATTTCTTTTGTCCCCATATGACTCTATCACAAGTCCCATCTGTCACCTATGTTTCTATCATTACCTAAGAAACATAAAGTAAAAAGGGTGAGTATAAAAATACTCAGTAAGTAATCCCACTACCGGAGTCAGGCTACGCATGTATATCCTATAAATGCAAACATGTAGGTGGGACACACGCATAATGTTTAACCACCCATAAGTGGTCGTCTAGTGAATGATTTAACCCATCCTAACACGAAGCTGTTATATGGTCGTGAACTCATCAATTCACGAGCTGTCATATAGTTATGAACTCATCAGTTCACAAAGCTGTCATATGATTGTGAACTCGCTAGTTCATGAAACTTTTATATACTTGTGAACTCGTCAGTTCACAGACCTGTCATGTGGCTTTGAACCAATGGCTCACGAAGTTGTAATATCATGGTGTAGGAGGGTAGTTAACACTACCACTACATGGCATCTATAAAATTCGTAATAGTCTCATCATAAAAAAAAATGTAGTACACGTCTTAGGGTCCCAGACATAAACATATGTGTAAATAACATCACATGAATTGACTCTATTCAGATCACGTTTATCAATGCTAATGGACAAATCTAACAATATCATACTCATAAAAAGTTCTAGACATGTCATGCTTCTAAATTCTATCCACACCATTCAAATAACATACTACGGTCTGAGTTGCCTGGCACGAGGGCGGTTCCAGTAGTAAAGCTACTTACCTCAAAATTGAGTCCAAACATATCATTCTCCAAGCAAGCAATTGATGATAAAATAAAGAGTGTGAACTAGAACCTTCAACACAAAAACCCAAATTTAATTTAACCTTTAAAGCCCGAATTTTAACCACCAATTTATGCCATTAATTTTCAAATAATTTACCCAAAGCGAACTTGATCAATGGTCACTTCCAAGCTTCAGCTCCAAAATCTCCACAAAATACACCGAAACAACCTTTAGTTCCAACCTTCAAGATCACCATAAAAAAAAGAATTTGATCAATGGTCACTTCCAAGCTTCAGCTCTGGCGGCTGGGCATTGAAGCGGTGCAACTGGAAGTCCGAGCAATGCAGCTACACGTTTGAAAACTCTCAAAAAGAGTTATTATTCCTAACTTAATTCGGGCTTGTTATTGGATTTTAAGTGTTTATTGTGCTATTTTTTAAGTACCAAGCAATCAAGAGGTAGAATTTCGTATTTTGAGTTGAACGGGGTTGTTTTGAAGCAAATTGGAGTCGATTTGAGCATCCGGGCTTCAAAGGAGCAAAAAGACCAAAATGCCCTTACTTCAGTGTCACAACGCTCAACCCATGCCTTGGTCCAAGGCTCGTTTGACGCTAAAAGGCAGAACGTGGGTGTGCAGGACAGCGTTACAATGCTCCAATTGGAGCAGCGCTTCTCATGACCATCTGCGTGCGTCTTCTTTGACCCAAACACAAGGCAGTGTTGCAACGCTGCAATTTATATTATAAATGCCTCTCTTCATCTTTAGGTCAAAAGATGCTGAATTTTAGGGCCGAATTTGATGGAGGCCAAGGTTGATCTTCATTCTTCTTCTTTTCCATTCAATTTTTAGTATCTTTAGGTTAGTTTTTCCTTTTATTTTGGGTTGTAATCTATGAATCGGATGTTTATCTTGGATTTGTCTATAAATTAAGAGTGTAATTTATAGCTAATTTCTTTGAGCAAGAGCCCTATATTTAATTTCTTGAGAATTCTGTAATTGAATTTAATGTTCTTTAATTCTATATTTTTCTTTGAATCTTGGTGTAATTAGATATGCATTTGTGTGTTGGACTGACGACCCTATCATAATTGCATGTCTTCGCTAGTTAATTTCGAGCTCGCGCTTTTCTTGTGTTTGTCAATGCTTGAGTTTACCCCCGTAGCAAAAGAATGTAAATGCCTAGATTTATAGGCCGGTCTTGAATTTTGGTATTGCAGGTTTAATCTAGATGTGAGGAATAAATTGGCTAATTGAAAAAGGCTTGTCCTGACATTTAATCAACATGATTGAATCCTGATTCTTAATGCATATGATTTTTAATTCTATATGTTCGCTAAGAACCCAATAGAATTAAGAGCATATAGTTTGAGGCGTGGTCTTTCCGACCTTAATTAATAATTAGGATGCTTGATTGATTTTGATTTAATTGATTGACTGCCTTTGTAGAGATTAATTAAGTGGAATCGATTTAGTAATCGTGCATGCATAGAATAGAAGTTTGTTTAATTATTGTTTTCCATGATAGAAATTGCATAAGATGTTGGGATTGGTGTCCTAATTCTCCTAGTAGTCTTGTAGTTTATAAACCCTTTGTGAACATATTGTTATTAATAAAATAAGTGTTATTTTATAAGCATTTACTCAATCCAATAAACTAAGATTCGTGGTTATTTTATGTAACTTAAGAATGTATGTGAGACATACAAGTGGATCATGCCTTAAGTAATAACCTAAATGGTCTGTAGTATAAAGATAAAGGAGGGATACTATATCCTTGTGACACTATGGATACGACCTGCTTTATAGATGTTACAAGTGTTGTAAAGTGCTACAAATGGTCTGATCCTGACCATTCATGTGAAGACATGCGAGTAAGGGTATCCTATACAAAGAATTTGTATAAGACCAGGCCACGAGATGATTAGTCTCTTTATATAACGCCGTTGATAATTGAGACTTACATTTTATTAGGATGACCATAGGTGACATGACCTTAATCCTGAGTGAGTTGGGAACTTCCACCTATGAGGACGGTCCTTTGATTTGTATGAGTGAGAGTGGCCATATTACCAACTCAACAAACTACCATTTTGGGGATTTGTCTAATTGGGGAACTGGGAACTCAGCTACATAAGACAAAACTCACTTCTTCCTCGAATAAGGGGTAAATAGATAAATTGCTCCTTTAAGGGCTGATTCTGAGTCTTGAACATAGTGGTCACACCCTCTCTTTTGAAGAGAGGACTCAGTCATAGTAAGACTATGACTTATTGTTCATTAGAGGAATCAATGGTACCTAAGGAGTTAGATGTAACTACAAGGGCAAAACGGTAAATTGGTCCAATTGTACTTGCGAGTGATTTGTGAAGGGTCATCGCACTGTTGACTGGTTATATTCAATGGACACAAAAATATATTTGTAGTGCGAAGAGTGTAACTGTCAGTCTTTAGTGGAGTGACCATCAGTTAACGGATGGTGGATCTCGTGATTAAAGAGTTTACTCAGTTATTCACGTACCGTTGGAGCTTCAAGCTACAAGTCCATAAGGTCCCCTTGGTAGCTCAATGAGTTCAAGTTGAGAATCAGATTTTGGGTTAGTTTGAAGTGTTCAAATTAACAAGAGGATGTTTAATTATATGTGACATAATTAAATTAATTAAATTATATGTGATATAATTGATATGATGTATTAGATAAATCAATCGGAGGAATTAATATAAATATGATTTATATTAAAAACCATAACATAGAAAAAAAAACTATGGGTTGTATGTTTCATATGATGAAATATTAAAACTATAGGTTATAAATATAATATGATAAGTCGGTTATTATATTTATTAATAACATATTAATTATATGATAATTAATTATTCTTTTTCTCTAATAATTTAATTGAGTGAGAGGATAAATGAGCTATTACACGATCAAGGAGACGCAGCTTTGCCCGGACAGATCATGACCCGGTTCGCCTATTTGAACCGGTGGACTCAAGCTATTTGTAATAGTTAGCTTTATTCTTCAGTATTTGAGGCTAATTATCCCGGTTCATCGACTTTTATCTAATGTACATGTGATGTAGTTTGTTTATATGCTATAATGTATGACATATAGATTTAAAACCCACCTTAGGTTATGCATTTATTCATGCATCATATATTATAAGTGTTATAATATAGTGGATTGCATGATTAAATTACATTAAGGCATGCTCATGCATCATATAATACAAGATTTATATTTATGCATGCATTAAACATATTCATACATCATCTTTATATTATAAGTGTTATAGTATAAGGGTGTATGAAAGCATGTATGCTTGGTTCATTACTTTGTTATATAAGAGCTATAAAAAGGTAGTAATGAATGAACAATGCATGGAGCATGACACTTAGGTTTATTTATAAGAGTTATAAATTCCTTGAGAATGTGTTACTTTGCATTGTGGATGGTTTTAGTGATTTCCTTTTATAAGAGTTATAATGGAAATTATAACTAAAATCAATAAGAAAGAGTTGCATGCGAACTTAGGTAAAATCATGTTTTAAAAGGGTTTTAAAATTTGATTAAGATAGACCTAAGTTCATGGTTCTAATGAGATTAGAAACCTAAGTTTAATCTTTTAAATCGGTTTAATAGGATTAAATTGATTTGAATAAAAGATTAAATTTGTAATAAATCTATCTATAAGGGACCTTTTATCTAAGGCGGGTTCTAGCTAGGCTAGGATATTTAAACCGACGAAAACCAAATACCCCTACCTGGGAACCTACCTAGAAAGGTGAATTAGATAGATTTACTACAAGTATCCAACAATTGATCAAAGAGTTCGTTAAAGTGTTTAATGAATGATAATCAAAAGTTGTTTAACTATCCAAAGTAAGAGTTACTTTTGGACAAACCTAAACAGTCACTTAGTTAAAATGATTAGCCGTGTTTTTTTCTAAGTAAACTAATCCCTAGGTTTTTAAAATACTCAGTGGGAGGAAAAGATATATATGATATGTCAATTTCACTCACGTTTCTCCCTGAATATTCACATCGTGAGATTCATGCTTGGCTCCGTGGTGTGTTGGGAGCATCCCCCTTCGAATGGTATTTGCATAGGTCAATATAAAGGTGAACGAAAAAAGTATTTATAGTAAGTGGGAGAAGGATGTGTGTCAACAAGTCCTAGGGTCTCCTTCATTGGTTTGCACCATGAGATCTTCTTGCACGACCTCGTGGCGCCCTGGAAGTGTCCCCCTTCAGATGGTTTGTGCGGTTGGTCAATATCAAGGCAAACTCCAGAAATGGATAGGGTCGCTTTAGTTTTTGTTCCAATTTGATTTTTTCCCTTCGAATTGGCTACTTGGGGTGGAACTCTAGGATCTAAAATGAAGGGTCACACTTATGAGAAATTGTTAAGCAAGTTAATGATTTCTTGATCAAATCAATGATGGCTAGTCGTTATAGGAACAAGAGTTGTTCTAGTGAGAGTGTCTCAATTCAGAGGAGAGATAAATTGACTACACTTTGGTGGCTTTTGTCCTAAACGATTGAAGCGTCATTGCAAAACTAGATGTCACACAGGGTTCATTTAAATTTTGATAAACCAGATTGGATATGTTTTCAAGAGTATTTGCTAAAATCTAGCGTAGACCAATATGTTTGTTTTTTCAGCAACATATCATTGTATGATTTTCCGTTAGTTGCCTTTTCTAATTTGACACATACATTGGAAAGATTCTCTTAAAACATATTTTGTGGTAAACGACCTCAAGTTTTTCATGGTTGATGAGTGTCCTCAAGTCCCGACCCCTGATGCATTGCGAAATGTTCGTAATGCATATGAGGTGTGGATGAAGGCTAATTCGATGGCCTGACTTTACATTTTGGAAAACATACTTGATGCATTAGCCAAAAGGGTTGAGAATATGGTCATTGCACGTAAGATCATAGACTCGTTGCAAGAATTATTTGAATGTAAGTTCTTACTTTTTTAGAAAAATGGGATGGATGACAATGAAACCAGTGGTGTCAGTTCTCAAGATAATCTTTAGTCCTTATTGGATGTCAAAAGATTAAAAGAGAAAGCAATTGTTGCTGACTCAGATGAAGTTCATTGACAAGAATTGTTCTCTGAAACGGAACTTGAAGCTTATATAAATTCTGATATTGATCCCAATGAAGTATCTCATATCTAAGATTTCCATGAGCGTGTTCGGATCGCTCCAATCTCACAGTGACCAAAATACAAATTATAAACACTCAAAATACAGTTATGCAAACAAATACTAATTATTGGCATGCTATGAACAAGATAATAACAAGGGAAAGAGTGTCATACCAGTTGAAGATGTTCTTCACACTTCGACACTCCAAGCAACGGAATCCTCTAAGCGATCTACCAATGCCCAACAGTAACGTCAACAACAGTAGCACGAACAACCGCACGAACACGAACGCCGCGGGGACGACACCACCACTAAAGAGCCCCGAGTATTCTCAGAGTGAAAACCCAAAGGGTGGTCTTTGGTGATTTTGGTAGAGGAAGAAGGAAACATGAATCGTGTAGGCGATAAGCAAGTGGGAGGGAAAAAGACGCTGTCGCATAACAGACTGCTTATCGTTTTGGAGGAGCTACATGATCGTGTAGGATTTATTGAACGATCATTTAGGAAAAGGTATACGATTGTTTAGCTAAATCGGCACACTATACGATCGTTTAGAGAAACTATGTGATCGTGTAGGCGACAGTGTGGATCGTTTAGGCACGAGGAAGACGATCGTTTAGGCAGAGAGAACTATCGTATAGGCTCTCGTTTTACGTAAGCGATCGTTTACAATTCTCAAACGTGCGCTTAATTTCTTTTTGGACGATCTAAACAATGAGGATTCAAAATGAAAAATTTAATTCATCGGTTACAATAACCGACGGATCCCACTAACCCACGTCCGAACGTGAAAGTTGGATTAATTATCATATAATCAATCAATTAATTAATAAATAAATATAATCATATTATATTTTTAACTTATAGTTTGATATCACATATCTACTATAGTATTTTCTCTTCTACTTGATATAAATCATATTTATATCTAATTTCCTCCAAAATAATGTATCTCATACATTTAGCCATTATATCATATAATCAAACACTTTCTCTTGTCAATTTTGAATATATAATTATCATAGGTTTGAATTTTTACAGCTATCCCAGAGAGACCTAATGGATGTGAGAAAGAGCTATACCGTGAATAGCTGACTAAACTCTTTAGCCACGAGATCCACCATCCGTTAACTTGTCGGCATTCCACTAAAGACCAACAGCTGAACTATGCTTTACCACAAATATATTTCTATGTCCATCGTATATAACAATCATGAGTACGATGACGCTTCACAGATGCTCGTAAGTACAGCTGAGCCAAATTATCGTTATGCCCTGTAGTTACATCTCACTCCTTAAATCCACTGATTCCTCTAATGAACAATGCAACATAGTCCAACTATGTGTGAACACCTCTCGGGCCAAGAGAAAGTGTGTGGTGCCACATCGTTCAAGTCCTGGAATCAACTCTTAAGGGAGCTATCTATCTACTTACGTTTGCCTCAGGGAAGGTGTGAATTTCATCTTATGTAGCTGAGTTCCCAGCTCCCAAATTAGATGAATCCCCAAAATGTAGGTTTGAATCGGCAAACTAGCCACTTGCACCATACAAATCAAAGGACCGCCTCAATGGCAGGAGTTCCCAACTCACTCCGGACTGAGGTCATGTTACCTATGGTCATCCTAGTGAAGTGAAGTCTCTGTCATGAACGATGTTATATAACGAGACGTTAACACTTCGTGGTCAGGTCTTATACAAAATCCTTATATAGGATGCCCCGCTCGTATGTCCCCAACACGAATGATCAGGATTAGACCATCTGTGACAAGTCACGACACTTGTGACCATTCCACAAAGCGAGCCACATCCGTAGCATTACCAGGATAAGGTTTCCCTCCTATATCCATATACTACAGACCATTTTGGTTATCACTCAAGACATAATCCATTTATATGTCACCACATACATGCTTGAGTTACATATAGATAACCAGAGATTTAATGTTTATTGATTCGTGGTAAAACAAATAAAACAAGTAATTGAGCAAAAATACAAGATGTGAAGAAAATATCATATATTAACAACATAAGCGTTCGTACAAACTGTTTATAAACTACAGGACACGAGACTTTAGGGCATCAACCCTAACACCCACTACTCTTCAAAAAAGGAAGAAGTCTGAAAACGATAAATGTGATTTATTTGTCTTGAAGACGTGTTTAGTAGAGAATGATGATTATGCTTGGATACTTGATTCAGGTGCTACTAACCACGTAAGTTGTTCCCATCAAGGATTTAGTTCCTCAAAAAAGTTGGAAGAAGAAGAAATGACTCTTCGAGTCAGTACTTGTGAGGTTGTTTTAGTTGTTGCTGTAGGCATGCTCAAGTTATTTTTGGACAAGAAATGTTGTCTATTACTGGATAATGTTTATTTAGTTCTTCATATCAAGAGGAACTTAATTTCAGTTTCTTGTCTGATTGAATAAAGTTATTTCATCTCTTTTTCTGAGAATAAAGTGTTTATTTTTAAGAATGGTATGGAGATTGGTTTTGGTTCAACGGAAAATAACTTGTATGTACTGAGGCCGTTAGTCATAAAAGCCTTGCTTAATACTGAAATGTTCAAAACAACAACAACTGCAAAAAGACCAAAGGTTTCTCCTAAGGAAAACGCCCATCTTTGGCATCTAAGGTTAGGTCACATCAACCATAATAGGATTGAGAAGTTGGTGGAATGTGGACTTCTAAATTGTTTAGAAGAAAACTCTTTGCCGGTATGGGAATCGTGTCTTGAAGGAAAAATGATCAAATGACCTTTTACTGGAAAAAGTTATAGAGCCAAGGAAACCTTGGAATTTATACATTCAGACCTATGTGGTCCAATGAGTGTTAAAGCTCGAGGTGGGTCTGAATAATTCATCTCTTTCATAGATAATTATTCAAGATATGGGTATCTATACCAAATGCAACATAAATCTGACGCTTTTGAAAAGTTCAAGGAGTATAAGGTTGAAGTTGAAAACTTGTTAGGTAAGAAGATAAAAACACTACGATCTGATCGTGGTAGAGAGTATATGGACCTAGAATTCCAGAACTATATGATAGAACATGGAATCACGTCCCAACTCTCGGCCCCAGGTACACCTTAATAGAATGGTGTATCAGAAAGGAGAAACAGAACCCTGTTGGACATGGTTCGGTCTATGATGAGTTATGCTCATCTTCTAGACTCGTTTTGGGGATTTTTAGTGGAGACTACAGTTTACATTTTGAACAATGTTCCCTCGAAAAATGTTTATGAAATACCTTTTGAGTTATGGAAAGATTGTAAAGGTAGTTTACGCCACTGCAGGATTTGGAGATGTCCAGCCCACGTGCTTGTGGCTAATCCCAAAAAGTTGGAACCTCGTTCGAAAGTTTGCCTATTTGTAGGCTACCCTAAAGAAAAGAGGGATGTATACTTCTATGATCCAAGTGAGAATAAGGTGTTTGTATCGACAAATGTTATCTTCTTGGAAGAAGACCACATACGAGATCATAAATCACGAAGTAAGCTTGTATTAAATGAGATTTCTAATGAGATTATTGAGAGTTCAACAAGAGTTGTTGAACTGGCTAATAGATCAACAAGAGTTGTTGATGTTGGTTCATCTAGTCAACCATCTCAAGATTGAGACTGCCTCAAGGTAGTGGGAGGGTTGCGAACCCACCAGAATGCTACATGGGTTTGACTGAAGCCCAAAACATCATATCTGATGATGAGGTTGAGGATCCATTGACTTATAAGCAAGCAATGAAGGATGTTGATAAAGATGAGTGGATTAAAGCCATGAATCAGGAAATGGAGTCTATGTACTTCAATTCCATCTGGGAACTTGTAGATCAGCTTGATGGGGTAAAACCTATAGGTTGTAAGTGGATCTACATGAGGAAAAGAGGTGTAGATTGAAAGGTGCAGACCTTTAAGACTAGACTTGTAGCAAAGGGTTATACCCAGGTCGAGGAAATGGACTATGAGGAAACTTTCTCACCTATTGTCATGTTAAAGTCTATCAGGATTCTCCTGTCCATAGTCACATTTTATGATTATGAGATATGGCAAATGGATATCAAGACTGCCTTTTTGAATGGTAATCTTGAGAAGACTATCTATATGGCTTAACCAGCGGGATTCATTGATCCAGATCAAGAGCAAAAATTTTGCAAGCTTAATAGATCCATTTATGGACTGAAACAAGCATCTAGATCTTGGAACATTAGATTTGATAGTGCGATCAAATCATATGGCTTTGATTAGAATGTTGATGAGCCTTGTGTTTACAAGAAAATCATCAATAGCTCAATAGCTTTTCTTGTGATGTACGTAGATGATATCCTACTAATTGGGAATGACGTAAGTTTTCTGACTGACATTAAGAAATGGCAAGCCGCCCAATTCCAAATGAAAGATTTGGGAGAGGCGCAATTTGTTCTAGGGATCCAAATCATGAGAGATCGTAAGAACAAAAGGTTGGCCTTATCTCAGGCATCGTACATTGACAAGATGTTGATCAGGTACTCGATGCAGAATTCCAAGAGGGGTTTATTACCTTTCCGGCATGGAATTTTTTTGTCTAAGGAATAGTGTCCTAAGACACTTCAAGAGATTGATAAAAAGAGACGGATTCCCTATGCATCGACTGTTGGTAGCCTCATGTATGCAATGTTATATACTAGACCTGATATTTGCTATGCAGTAGGGATTGTTAGTCGATATCAATCCAATCCAAGATTAGATCACTGGATGGCAGTCAAAACAATTCGTAAGTATCTTTGGAGAATGAGAGACTATATGCTCGTGTATAGAGATAAGGATTTGATCTTTATAGGATACACAGACTCTGACTTTCAGACTGATAGAGATTCTTAGGAATCGATATTAGGATCTGTGTTCACTCTGAATGGAGGGGTTGTAGATTGGTAAAACATCAAGAGGGATGCATCACGGACTCCACTCTAGAAGCCGAATATGTAGCCGGTTGTGAAACTGCTAAAGAGGTTGTTTGGCTTAGGAAGTTCCTTTCGATTTAGAAGTTGTTCCAAATATGTTTTTACCGATGACATTATATTGTGATAACAACGTGGCTGTGGCAAATTTTAAGGAACCTCAGAGTCACCGAAAAGGCAAGCACAAAGAACGAAAGTATCATTTGATCAGGGAGATTGTGCATCATGGTGATGTGATAGTCACGAAGATCGGGTCGGAGCACAACGTTGTTAATCTGTTTATAAAGGCTCTCACGACTAAAGTGTTTGAGGGTCATCTGGAGAGTCTGGGTCTACAAGACATGCGACACCTTGTCTAGGGCAAGTGGAAGATGATGTTGGGGTATAGAGTATGCCCTAGTTTATTGTATATTGTACTATTTTTGTATTGTACATTAGTCTCCCAAGGCATCAGGACAAGGGGGAGATTGTTGGGATTGGTGTTCTAATTCTCCTGGTAGTCTCGTAGTTTATAAACACTTTGTGAACATATTGTTTACTCAATCTAATAAACTAAGATCCGTGGTTATTTTATGTAACTTAAACATGTACGTGAGACATACAAGTGGATCATACCTTAATTAATAACTTAAATGGTCTATAGTGTAAGGATAAAGAAGGGATACCTTATCCTGGTGATACTACGGATATGACCCGCTTTATAGATGTTACAAGTATTGTAAAGTGCTACAAATGGTCTGATCCTGACCATTCATGTGGAGAGATGCGAGTGGGGGTATCCTATACAAAGAGTTTGTATAAGATCGGACCACAAGATGATTAGTCTCTTTATATAACATCGTTGATAATTGAAACTTACATTTCACTAGGATGACCAAAGGTGACAAGACCTTAATCCTGAGTGAGTTGGGAACTCTTGCCTATGAGGGCGGTCTTTTGATTTGTATAGGTGAGAATAGCCAGATTACTAACTCAACAAGCCTACCATTTTAGGAATTTTTCTGATTGGGAAACCGGGAATTCAGCTACACAAGATGGAATTCACTTCTTTCCCGAAGTAGGGGTAAGTAGATAAATATCTCCCTTAAGGGTTGACTCCAGGTCTTGAATATAGTGGCCACACTCTCTCTTTGGAAGAGAGGACTTAGTCATAGTAGGACTATGACTTATTGTTCATTAGAGGAATCGGTGGTATTTAAGGAGTTAGATGTAACTATAGGGGAAAAACAGTAAATAGTCCCAACTGTGCTAGGGTTACGCGAGCGACACTTCTTTCACGCAAGACAGAAAAAAATAGATTCCCAGAGGGGGGTTCCTTCGTGCTGCACTTCACTGGAGAAGAAAAAAAATCTTTTTCCTTTTTTTTCTCTGAACATAGCCCTAAACTAAAGAATAAATAATTTATATATACATACACACACACATATATATATTATATGATCCATAAATCCAATTTCTCAATTGGATCAACTAAATATATACAAACATCTTTTATTTTTTTCTCTTAAATTCTAAATATCTTTTCAAAATTCCATATTCCAAATCTTCGTGGAATTAAACTCCCAACTCCTTTGCAAATAAATTTAGATCAATTATCCTATAAAATTGATTCAAATTAATCATCTTCTCAAGTTTATAAACAATTTTCAAATCTCCCAAATTCAGTTTCACAAATTGAATTAAAATAAATCCAAATTCTTCTTAAATTAAATTTAAAATTTCAAATCCTTTATTCCCAACAATTTGAATTGAATTATCTCCAAATCACTTCATCCACCTAAAATATATCCAAAATTTCAAATCTCCTCTAAATTGAAATAAATTGCCACCAATTGAATTTAAATTAAATTATTTTAACCCAAAATTCAATTTTAGTCTCAAAACTCAAAATAAAATCCAAATAATTTAAGATAATTAAATTAAAAATTAACTCAAAATTTAGGTTGTTACATTCTTCTCTACTTAAGAAACTTTTGTCCTTGAAAGTTTAAGATCAAACAAACTCTTGGATACTAAATTTTTACCTTGTTTTTTCGTTTCCAACTACCTTTATCGATCATGATGAAGAAGCTCCTCTATTTTCAATTCCAATGCATATTTCCTCTTCATACAGGTAATACCTCCAAAATCATAAAACTAAAACAACTATCTCCACTTCAATTTAGGACTGATGAGTTCCAAACATTCCCTATCCAGTTAGGTGCATTTCCATACGACCCCAAGTGGGCACCAAACTCAACCAACTCCCTCATACCCAAGACAACATCTAATGGAGTATACTAATTAACATCATACAAAATAACATCTACACCTGGCACTCCATTTTCTAACAAGCGAAGCATAAATCTAGCACTTTCATGCACCAAAGCAATAATGCCAAACAGAGTGTACTAATCAAACATGGCCTTACAATTCTAATTCTAACTTAGCATGCTTAACAAAATTTAAGTTACAAAGGAAAACAATGAGACATAGTCACAATTAGCATCGTAATATAAGGGTCTAGAATGGAAAGCGTACCATTTGCCACTACCTCAATTTTTTTCGACCTCATGTTAAGTTCTAGCATCTCACCCGTCCTGCTGTTGTTGTCTACTTGAATCTATTCGATTTCACCCTAAAGGTTGCTCCCCACCACCCGACATGCCTCTCGTAGGACACCTATCAATCATGTGCCCCTTCTTTTTGCAAAGATAACATACTCCACTACCAACTAAACAATGCCCCTAGTGGCGTCTCCCACAGGAACCACAGACTTACTTGCTCCTTTCTACTAATCCAGACTCAGACATTTGCTACTCGTAGTGCCGTAGGGACCCCACCAAACTCAAGCTCTTCTACAGGGGCACATGGGCCTCCTTCTCTGACTTTCTTTACGACCTAAGGTAGGTCCCGTCCCAGATGAATTTAAACACTCGCTCCCCGATTAAGATTCCAGCTCAACTGCTAAACGAAGTGCCTCTGCATGTGAAGTTGGCTAGAAAGCCCGCACAAAACCACGTATCTCACTTTCTAGGTTTTGGATAAATCTTTTAGCCCTCTTAACCTTCGTGGCAACCAATCTGAAGCAAAATGAGACAACCTGTCAAACTCCTGATCATACTCTTCGACTGACATCCAACCCTACATCAGATCTAAGAGCTCATGCTCTTTAGTATTCTCAGCTTGGCAGAGAAATATTTTGTGGAGAAGTGTTCCTTGAACTACTCCCAGGTTATTGATCCAGCTTCGCCACCATCATCCTCTCAGCAAACTGCCACCAAATCGTAACATTATCAGTAAGCAAGAAAACAACACCTTGCACTTTCTGATCATCCGGGCACTTCATATAACAGAAAATCATCTCTATAGAAGACAACCACAACTCTGCCTTGTAGGATCCTTTAGTGACCCATTAAATGTGCGGGGATTATACTTCCTGAATTCCCTCAGATGCTTGGCCTCAGCGGATAGAGCCTGTAAATTCTGTTGTGGAGTAGGGTCTTGAGAAGCAGGAACCTTCTGAGGTGGTGCCCATCAAACTAACACTTTCTCTAGTATACACTTAAATCTCTCCTCTAGCAAGATCGACCTGGGTGACGGGTGCTTCAAGGGGTGGGTTCACTAGTGTCTGACCCTCATGTCCTACAACATTTTCAGCGAATGGTTGACATCCATCCCTCCGACCAGTTCTACCTCTATGACCACCCCTTCTTACACTTCGACATGGTGATATTTTCTATCATCTACAGTCAACCTCTTTAAAATTCTCAGTAAAAACAAACAGTCTATTATCATCTTTAAAGAAAATAGGCAAAGTCATGCATATACAAGTTTCAAAACACCTTAACTGGAAACATACCTGGTGAGGATAAAGGGATTCGTAGTTAGCCATAAGGGACACAAAACCAAGACTTACATCATAATTCAGTCTACAGAACCTAAAACTTAGGTTCTGATACCAACTGTAACGACTCGACCTTTCAAGTACTCTAGTAAATGCTGTTACTCATAATACACATTTAAAACCCAAATATTTGGCCATAAAATTCATTAAAACAATAAAGGAAATTTTTCAAAATAAAGTAGAAAATAAATAAATAAATAAATAAAACTCTTAATCAGGGTCCCATAAAGAAACATTTACAGAAGGAAAAAAATATTCAAAACATCAAAATATTCTGTTTGACATTAAATTTCAAAATCTCAAATCATTCAAATGACTAAAGACATGAGCTGAGCGGAAGCAATTTCTTTTGTCCCCATATGGCTCTGTCACAGGTCCCATCTGTCACTCGCTGACATGTTTCTATCATTACCTAAGAAACATAAAGTAAAAAAGGTGAGTATAAAAATACTCAGTAAGTAACTCCACTACCATAGTTAGTATCCTATAAATGCAAACATGTCGGTTGGATACACACATAATGTTTAACCACCCACAACTGGTCGTTTAGTGAACGACTTAACCTGCCCTAACACAAAGCTGTAATATAGTTATGAACTCACAGTTCAAAGAGCTGTCATATAGTTGTGAACTTGCCAGTTCACGTTGCTGTCATATGGTTGTGAACTCATCAATTAACGGAACTATTATATAGTTGTTGACTCGTCAGTTTAGGGAGCTGTAATATGGTTGTGAACTCGTCAATTCATAGAACTGTCATATAGTTGTGAACTCATCAGTTCATAGAGCTGTCATGTGGTTGTGAATTAATGGCTCACGAAGCTGTAATATCATGGTGTTATGAAGGAAATTAACGGTTGATGGAACGAACACATGCAAAGCAGAAGAAAAATGGATCTAAAGTAAGTAGGTAAATTATAAAGGATAAGCATGCAATAACACAAGCAAAAGGAAAAAAAGAATACAATCTTTGTAGACTTTGAATTTTCTCCAAATTAGCTCCAATCTCCTCACGACCGGCTCGTAGACCACCTCGAGAGTCTTTCCGACTATTCCCCAGTCTTAGAATGGGATGGTGAGATCCGGTGAGTGACTAATTTGGAGAGGAATAGGTTAAAGTTTGAAAGAGATTTAGGCCAAAGATTTTTCTAAAAGATCTCATAAATCTCCACTTTGCCAAGAAAAACCAAATATCATAGAACTCTTCTACTTATAGGTCATTTCATGCATGAAATGCAATTTTGAGTTTGATGAGAATTTGACACTAAAAAAACCACTAACTCAAAGTAGGATTAAGTGGGGCAAGTTTCTTCAAATGAAGACAACATTTAGCAATTCAATTGTTGGAATTTCCCACTCACAAATGTTGGATCTTTCCACTAACTGGTCAAAGTTTGACTTTCAAAATCCAAAGTCAACAAATTTGACTTTTAACTTCAAAAGTCAAAAGTCAACAATTTGATTTCCATTGCATTTTTTACTTGGTCAACAATTTGACTTTTAATGCAATTTTGACCAATTCCATTTAATTTCAAATTAATTCTAATAATCAATTTTAAAATTAAATTAATATTAATTAATTAATTAAACAATTTAATTAATTTAATCTAATATTAAATCTAACACTAATCCCAATTTATATGAATCCCTATCCATAATCTTGATATTTAAATCTTATTTAAATATCTCATATTTTCTCTCTCTTTATGTTTAATTCACAATTAACATTAGATGAAATATATCGTATATATTTAACGCTTTGCTCAAAAAACCAAATTTGAACACTTCAAATTCGTTCGTCACACTATTTTAAGGTTTAGTTCAATATGAGCTAGTAAGGAGATCTCATGGACCTACAAATCAAGGGCTCCAACGATCCGTGATTAATCGGCTAAACTTAACTTAATTAACCGCCATTCGTTAACTACTGGGTCACTTCACTAAAGAAAAGTAGTTGAACTCCCTCACTGTAGATATGT
This sequence comes from Benincasa hispida, assembly GCF_009727055.1. Lineage (NCBI taxonomy): Eukaryota > Viridiplantae > Streptophyta > Magnoliopsida > Cucurbitales > Cucurbitaceae > Benincasa > Benincasa hispida. The sequence continues at coordinate 55,005,564 of NC_052350.1, read as the reverse complement.
TATGTCCACTCGATATAACCATAATTAGTAAGTTAACCCTTCACAGGTTGTTCGTAATAACAACTGGGTCAAAAACTGTTTTACCCTCGAGATTACATCTTGCTTCTTAAGTTCCACTGATCCTCTAATGAACAATTGGTTTGTGATCCAATCACTAAACCGAGTCCCTCTTGGCCAATGAGAGGGTGGAGCCCCTTGTTCAAGACCCAGAGTCAGCAGTTAAGGGAATAACCTCTCTACTATCCTTAAAAGCGACTAGGAGTGAATTTCATCTTGCACCCTATGTCCCAGTTATCTACTCGGTCTTACCCCTGAAACAGGAGGCTTATTGAGCCGGCGCTGTTGAGACAACCTTCACCCATGAAAATATAAGGATAATCTCGAATAAACAGGAGTTCATAATTAGCTCAGGTTTAAGTTCAAGTTACCTAGATCATCGCTTTGAAATAGTTAGTCTTAAACAGTAAACAACATTATAAAGTAAGAGTGACTTAATTCTTAGTCCAATCTTATGCAAACTCATTGCATAGGATGCCCCCGCTTCTCATGTGAATATATGAATGAATCGGGATCACTTTGTTTGTAGCACTTTACAACAAATTGTAATAACTATAGAGTGAGTTGCATCCAATAGTGTTACCAAAATAAGGCACCCAACCTTATTCGTATACTATAGATCATTTTCACTATTTACTCGAACCTGATCCACTCTTATGCCTCCACATAAAGTTCAAGTACTTATGTAATAGTCATAAATCTTTTAGTTTATTGGATTTATTTCTAAAACAAAATAAACAATTCATATATTGAATAATAACTTTATCGATTTACACAATAAGTTTATTGTTTATAAACCACGAGTTTTAGGATATAAAACCCAACAAGCTCCCACTTGGATTAAAACTCCAGTGGTAACATACATATGAATACATTGAGTTTTTGAGTTTTGTAGAGAAATACAATAAATTAGAGCATCATATACCTATGGTTTGTCTTTAGGTATCACATACCCATCCTTAGGTATCACATACCCATGGGGTTTTCTCCCACTTGCCCTAAGTTATACAACCCGTAGACCTAGTCTCACTAGGTGATCCTCAAACACTTTAGTCGAGAGAATCGCTGTAAACATATTAGTATACAACGGACTTCTATTCTAAACAATATAGGGAATGCATCTTATTTCCACAACTTATTGTTTCTCGATACTGTCACCAAGATCTGATGACTTGAGTTTCCGCTAAACCCAAATTATGGCTAGGCTGTTATACATTCCTCCCACTATATCGAGACATCCTTAACTCTTTGAGTAAGATTCATTTGACCTGTCGAAACAACTTTTAATACAGTGTCAATTTTAATCAATAACTCTTATGGATATACTTTTGCTCTTATGGAAACTAAATATAATACATGGTGTTTTCTTGTACGTATATTTTTCCAGAAATATTAGCATTTGTCATCACAAATACTTGATTTACTTTTAATTGAAAAGTATACTACTTTTGGGCTGCCTACAGATAGGCGTACTATTTAAACGGTATTCCAATACTTAAGGTTTTGATACTAACACATGTGTCGATCTATGCCGGATTTCTAAACTATGTAAACATCTTTTACATATCATAAACAACTTTTATGAGCTCTCCGTATCTCATATGGAGTTTCAGAAACACCTTAAAATGGAATGATGTTCAAAACGATTAAGGTAACTAGATGTAGAGAATTGTCACTAGATTCTATGTTTTATCAAAATAGCCCTGGGAATCTCCGATTCTCCGTACTCTTTACTTCAATCTAATCAAAGTGTTTCGCTTATTTTACCTAACAAGTTTTATACACTTGAACTTTCAAGGGTTCTAAACTTACAACTTAGGTAAATATAATTGTACTTTAGAATAACTACAGAAATATTCACACCCGTTCTTATGCTTTAACATTCACCAGACCATAAAGATCTGAATGTACAAGCTGTTAAGGGTTCTTTTGTTCTTAAAATTTTGATCATTTTATCTTTAAGATAAGACACACATAAAGTTAAAAATTTTGTCTTCTAACTTATTTAAATAACCACTTTTAACCTTCTAAACTCATCAAGACATGATGTGACAATAATCTTAATTACCAAAGATAAGTACCAGAATATGAAGGAACTCTATGGGGAAGAGAACCTTGAGCAGAAGTGGATTGACCAAATTCTATTTTCATTAAATATAAAATTTTACAGTAAACAATAAACAAGATATGCATTTAATTATAAATTACAGCATGCTTTAAAAAGGGTTTCAAGAAACCTCACCTTTGAAGACCTTTCTTCACGTTTTCACTCGAATAGATCACGAACAACTTGAAGACTTTCTTTAAGATTAACCTCAAACAAGATTGAACACTACCACAAATGTTTCCTCGGTATTCTCAGGGTGAGAACCCAAGAATGGTGGGCTCTGGCTATTTTGGTTATGAGGGAAAACTTAATGGAGATGGTGGAAAGATTGAGAACTCTCTTAAAAAACTCAAAACCACCATAACACTTATGTTGTTTTCTCTTCACTATCTCAATTGTTCAACAACACTTTTTCAAGAAAGAAGAAAATTTTCTTTTCTACTTGCCAAAAATAACCACCACCAACTTATGTAGGTAGAGAAAAGAAGGGGAAGGGAGTTGTAACTTCCTCCCTTAATATTAAAATAATAATAATATAAATATAAATATGAATAACAAAACTTTTCAATAATATAATATATATATAAAATTATATGATTAACATTATGCAAACATATGATTATATATATATATAATCCATAAATCAAATTTCTCGATTGGATTTCAACTAAACATATGCATACATATTTTATTCTATTTTATTTTTCTCTTAATTTCTAAATATCTTTTAAAAATTCCTTATTCCAAATCCTTTTGGAATTAAACTCCCAACTCCTTTGCAAATAAATTTAAATCAATTATTCTATAAATTGATTCAAATTAATCTTCTCAAGTTTTTAAATAATTTTTAAATCTTCCAAATTCAATTCACAAATTGAATTGAAATAAATCCCAATTCTTCTTAAATTAATTTTAAATTTCTAAATCCTTTATTCCCAACAATTTAAATTGAATTATCTCCAAATCACTTGATCCACGTCAAATATATCCAAAATTTCAAAACTTTTCTAAATTGAAATAAATTCTCACCAATTGAATCTAAACCGAATTATCTTAACCCAAAATTCAATTTTAGTCTCAAAACTCAAAATAAAACCCAAATAATTTAAGATAGTTAAATTAAAAGTTAACTTATAATTTGGGTCGTTACATGGACACTACTTCCACTTCCAAATTTCTTTCTTTGTCATCTACTTTTTACCAATGATTTAAAAAACCAAGCCAAATTTTGAGAACTAAAAATGTAACTTTCAAAAAGTTATTTTTATTTTTGGAATTCGGTTAAGAATTGAACTATTGTATTAAGAAATATGCAAACCATTGTAAGAAATATGGTTGAAATAGACTTAGTTTTCAAAAAAAAAAAAAAAAAAAAAAAAATGGTTACTAAACATGACCTAAGGCCCCAATATTTGATATTTATTTGGATTTTAGTTTTTAAAATTTAAGTTTATAAATAATACTTCCATCCTTTTTGGTTTTTTTCTAACTATTTTATTTTAAAATTAAGTTTTAAAAACTAAAAAAAGTTTATTTTTAAACTTTTTTTTGGCATATCATTAAAAAAACATTGGATGCAACTTAGGTTGTACTGATCTTTTGTGCAACATCTAGTAGCAATGTGCAATAATTTTTTTTTTAAATCAATTTTTTTTATTCTATTTTTAGTGTGTAAGAAAAATGGAAACATATATAGTAGGTTATACCTAATCATTATGTGTTAAAACTGGACTAAAAATTAAAATATTTTTATAGAAAAAGATGAAAACCATTGTCAAAGAAACCATGAGAAAATAAAATAAAATTTTAGAAAAACTAGAAAACTAAAAACTAAAAAACTACCCGTTAACAAACATGAATAATAAAATTATTTGTGAAACTTGGAAAAGAAGACCACAAGATTTCCTAAGAACTTCTATTCAAGTAAAATGAATTTTATTTGACTTATTTGAGATAATATAATCTAATAACGAGTATCGTTTATTTTTTTTCTTTAAAATGTAAACTTTCTTTTAAAGTTGGATGACTTATTCTCGAAAGTGAATTTTCATGTTCAATTTATCGAAGATTTATTTGGCATATGCTTGCAATCTTTGATTTTTCAAAGAGTTTTTTTTTTTTTTTTTTTTTTTTTTTTTCTTTTTTAGAAGCCATCTTGAGAATATGAGAATCATCTGATCTTTATTCAATCTTAAGAAAATGTTTGAAGAACATTTAAAGAAGTCTGATAATCTTCTCTTAATTATCTAAATTCTAAATCCTATGAATGTGAAAAATGAGAGCTGTCATCTTTGATTGGACTTTGAGATTGAGACTAATCTAGTTGTACCTAACCCCCCACTTCCATTTGGCACAATCTGATTGGACCAATTTATGCCATTAGATACACATAATAAACTTTAATTAATTAAATTAACTCATATTACTATATGACCATGGAGCAATTTGATTTGACCAAGTTTGTGAGATACACATGGAACAAACTTATTGGTTTATCTATGTGACCAATTTATTTTTTAATTAAATTTAAATTATCATTAAAATAGCCATTTTGTTGTAAAATTGAAGGACACAACGGAGTACAACTATCGAAAAATTATAATATTAAAGTAATATAAATAAATAACTTAAAGAAAATAAGACATTCATAAAATTATGAAATTTTCTCTAATTTCTCTCCAAAAAGTTAGGATTTCTCACCAATATTCACATCTACATATGAACCCACCAAATGCCTTTATTTATAGGCAATTCAACAAGTAGGAGGTGAGCTTATTGGGACATTCAAAATGTGTAGTCGTAAGACAAATGACCGACATGTACAAAGACACATGGAGATCTCTGAGTAGATATTTCATATAATTTATACTCCTAAAAAATACAATATATTTGCTCCCTTCATGGGAACATTACTTGAGATCTTTGAGTCGTCGCATTTCAATTTTGTGCACCAATTTCTCAAAGGTTGTGGTAGGTAATGACTTCGTAAATAAATCTGTCAGGTTATCCTTCAAACAAATTTGTTATATAGTGATGATTTTCTTCAAGATCATGAGTGTAGAAAAGCTTTGGTAAAATATATTTTATTTTATCTCTTTTAATATATCGCCATTTGAATTGGGATATGTATGTTGTATTGTCTTCGTATAATATCGTTGGAAGATTTTTACTAGAAGACAAACCACATGTTCCACAAATGTTTTAGGTCATTGATCTTAACCATACACATTCTTGACCAGCCTCGTGAATTGCAAAAATTTCTACATGATTTGAGGAAATAACCATTATGGTCTGTTTCACTGATCGCCACGATACAACAGTTCCTCCACATGCAAATAGATAACCTGTTTGAGATCTAGTTATGTGTGGATTAGATAAATATCTAGAACCTGCATAACCAACTATATCAAAATTTGATTTATTTGAATAAAACATACCCATATCAATTGGTCCTCGGAGATAACAAAGTATATTCTTAACTTCATTCAAATGTTTTTTTTTAATTGGAGAAGAACTATATTTAGCTAATAAATTTGCTGAAAATACAATATCCGATCTTGTATTATTAGCAAAATACATAAGTACACCAATTGCACTAAGATATGTACTTTAGGAACAAAATTTTCTTCCTTATTATCTTAAGGTCAAAATATATCTTTCTTCACATCTTGTGAACCAACTTCCATTGGAATGTTCAATGGATGTGCTTTGTTCATATAAAATCTTTTCAATTTTTTTTTTTTTTTTTTTTTTTTGGGTATAAGTTAACTGATGAATAGATATCCCATTTGCTAAATGCTCAATTTGCAAACTAAGGTAAAATTTTCTTTTTCTGAGATATTTTATCTCAAATTCTTTCTTAAGATATTCTATTGGTTTTGAAAGCTCTTTAGGAGTTTCAATTATATTTAAACAATCAACATATACATTTATAATAGCAAATCTTTATGTGATTTCTTTATAAAAACAAATTAACATATTGGATTATTTTGATATCTTTCTTCCAATAAATATCCACTCAAGCGATTGTATCACATTTCTCTTGATTGTTTCAATCCATATAATGATCTTTGTAACTTTATTGAATACAATTTCTAGGAATTTGATTTATATGTTTTAGGTAACTTAAATTCTTCTAGGGTTCTCATATAAATATCATTATCAAGAGATCCATATAAGTATGTCGTGATTAATGGTGTTGACAATCAACATGCAGAAGCAATTCGGATCTTAAGCATTCTAATTTCATTAATTTTAGAGATTAAGCATCCATGTTCTAAAAGGCCGAAAAAAAAAAGCAATTCGGATCTTAAGCACTCTAATTCCAATCTCCAACTGATTTCTCTTCTTCAACAAGTTGTAAACTACCAAAAGAGTTTTCTCAAATATTCTGTGACCTTAGGTTGGATTGTAGTATCCAAAATGAGAGTGAACTTTTAGAGAAAACTAAGAGAGTTTTGAGTTTTAAATTTTAGAAAACTAATTTTCTTCAAATTTTCTTCAAATCAGCTGAACTTCATCAAACTCTTCCTATGATTTCTTTTCCATTTTTATAGAAGAGTATCATGCAACTTAGTTATATGTGGGATTGACACCTAATCCACTCAATTTAGTAGAATTTGTAGGGGTTTAAAGTGGGAAAACCCCACCATTTAAGCTTTTAATTTTTTTTTTTTAATTTTTAAATTTTAATCAAAATTAAATTTTCAATTAGAAATCTAATTTAAAAAATAAAATGAAATGTAATTTTATTGAATATTAATTCAATAGTTAATATTTAAATATAATTAATTAATTTTAAGCAACATTAATTCTAACAATTAATTTAAAATTAATTTCAAATAATTAATTAAACAATTTTATTTGATTAAATTAATTTAATATCAAATATTAAATTAATTAAACACCAATTCTAAACATGAATCCTTATTCATGTATATCATATTTAAATATTTTCCAACTCTCCAATTTTGTTTAATTCGATAATTAAATAATTAATTATATCATATTTGAAACGTAGATAACACAGAAAGAAATTTAGAAAAACCTCTAGAGTAGTGTGATAAATTAATTTGAAACGTTCAAATTAGAATTAAATGAATTAGTAATTATATGAGATAGAATTACACGTTTAATTTTGAGAATTAAACGGAATTGGAGAATTAGTATTTAAATATGATTTAAATATATGAAGGTGGATTTGTGTAAAATTAATTTAATATTGAATATTAAATTAATTAAAATTATTAAAACTGTTTAAATAATTAATTATTAATTTTATTAGAAAATTAATTTATGAAATTAATTTATAAAATTTTTTGATTTTTGAAATCAAATTATTTGTTCTAAAATCAAATTTGGAATTTGGAAATTTGAAAAATGCACGAAAATGGAAAAATAGTTTTTCCATTATCATCTTTAAATAGCTCACCCATAACCTACCATCTTTAAGCTTCAATTACTCCAAGCATGAGCTGCATCTCATGTAGTTATCTTCCTTGCATGATGTTCTGCAATATATTGAAGAGATTGGAGTGAATTTGAGGCATGCAATCGATATAATTTTTTAGGAAAATTCAGTTGAAGAAGGAGTTCTTCAAGTGGGTTGCTGATGTGAGTTATCCTCTAAGTTCCCTTGATTCAAGCTTATTTTGAGTCCCACAACTCAATCTAGAGCATCAAGAGAATAGTGGGGAAGATCTTGGGGTAGTTTATAACGAGATTTGGAGAAATTACCAGCTGAAAATCGAGATTCTAAGAGTTCTACAAAGGTATGACTTGAAACCCATTTATTTTTGCAGTAGCATGCTTTATATTCTGTCAAAATTAATGAATTAGAGTGCTTAGTGATCCTTGTCACTTCCGTTGCATGATGATATATCCAACAGTCCCCAGCTATCTATCCGGTCTTACCCCTAAAATGTGAGGCTTATTGAACGACGATGTTGAGCCACTTTTACCATTGCAGATTAAAGGATAACCCCGAATAAACAGGAGTTCATAGTTAGCTCAAGATTGAGATCGAGTTACCTTAGGTCATCGAGTTGAAATAGTCAGTTTTAACAATAAATGACGTTATAACGAAAAGTGACTATTTCGTGGTCTGGTCTTATGCAAAGGATGTCTCCAATTGCATGTCTCCACATGCACGATTTCGGGATCACCTCATTTGTATCACATACTAAGTGAGTCACATTCATAGTGTCTCCAAGATAAGGTACCCAACCCTATCCTTATACTTATAGACTGTTTTGGCTACATACTTAAATCTGATCATCTTTTATGTCTTTACATGATGTTCAAGTATTCATGCTATAGCCAGGAGTTCGTTAGTTTATTAAATTTAGGCTTTAAAAGTGTAATTTACATGTTCAATAACAACTTTATAGAATAAACCTTAATGTTGAAAAATTTGTCTCATTAAAACGACAATCAACAAATTGTGTAGTAAATACATCACCCATCAGGGGTTCAAGATATTTAATAATTAATGAGAAATCATATCCAACATATATTCCTAATCTCATTTGAGGACCCATCTTAGTACGTTGTGGTGTAGCAATCCAAAAATTCTCAGATGGAAAATATTTTGCTCATGGCCATAAGCTAATTGTACGACGAGTACTTATCATAAGCTACTGGTCTAATGCTTATAACTGTCACTGTATGCAAAATAGCATGTCCCCAGGAAGCTTATGGCTCCTCGATTCTTTGGAATGTGCAACTGCTCCACTGTTATCACCCAATAAAGGGTGATAGGCAGATGCATATTTGGAACTACTTCCAAATCCGTCAAGAACTTTCTTAGCCATACTGCTTCTTTTGCTACTTCAAATGCAGTTACATACTTCGCTTTCATGATGGAGTCAATAATACAACTTTACTTTATACTCCTCCATTTAGAGTGAATACTGAGCCTGAAATAGATTTTCTAGAATCCACATCAGTTTGAAAATCAGAATCACTGTATCCTGTAAGGATCATATCCTTAGCACCATATATGAGCATATAGTCTATCACACCCCACACCAGATTACCCTCCTAACTTGGATGGAATGGTGACTGCAGCAATTACCAACCCTTTTGCTGGCACTTACTACCTATCTTACCTGTTAAATTTTGCTCAAACCCTGAATACATACATATTAACTCAGAACTTAATACATTCACATTATAGCGTTTCGCAACATTGTTTATACATGGATATTACAACTTAGTGAACCCCATCAAGAATACTAGTCTCTAGACAGACACATGTGTACTAACTAATACAGGTCTTCAAATACGCTTCCTTCAACCTATTCCTTTAAGTGGCAGAGCAGCAACAGAAAAGTCTTTTGGGAACTGACCGCTACCTGAAAGGAAAATATTTGAAAACATGAGCTAGAAGCCTAGTGAGTGACTTAATAAAACATAAATCTCATGCTTAAACTGAAAGTTCGAAAACATAATATCGGAACTAAAATATACCAAGCAAATGTGTACATAAAACCTTTAAAACCATTGTATCTGAATCTTAGCTGAGAATGAACATTTATTGCTCTAATTACTAGTGCCAAGCCATAGCCAGATGAGACCTCTACTTCGATCTCTTCATACTGAACTATGGCTAGAAGAGATCCCTACATCGATTTCCTTAAATATACCGATGGGCATTTCAAGGAACTTCCTCTAAACGTTAACATTGATAACTACTCTTAAACACCATTAAACACCATTATTTCTTAGTTGAGAATGAGCATACATTGCTCTAGCTCCCAACGTCTGTTATCAGCCATGAGACCCATGCTTTGGCCTCTCTTTGCTGGTTTATGACCTAGGAGAGCCATACTTCGGCCTCTCCTTCAGAATTACCCACGTGCACATGGAGGTATTTATGTACCGTCAACACCTTAGATACATTTATTCAGATACCTTTCTTACCTTCAGTATTCCTTTTCATTATGTTTAGGAATACCCTTGCATGTACTTTGGCAATCTTAGGTATTTAAACATAGTACATCAAGCTTCATTCAACCTTATTTTTAACCCTAACACATGCTTCATACTTTGTAAAATAAGTTGGCTTAAATCATGTTGAACTAGCTTGTAAAAACCATTAGCATGCATTAGACATGGAATACATACTTGAAAAGCTCACACATTAGTAACATCATGCGTTGATCATGCTTTCAATCATAGAAATAAGTTGCTTGAAATCACATAAAATTTAGCATGAGAATAACCTTGCTCAATCCCTCGACGTCGTATTACTTACGTGCACGTGCTTATAACGTCATACCTTAGGTACTTATCTAGGATACTTTCTCATTGTCCTTCAGTATCCTTAGGATACCTTCTAATTGTCCTTCAGTATCTGTCGTATAACTAGTTATAAGCATTTAGCTGAAAAACTAAGGCTTAATGCTCAAATCATCATACTAGCTCATCTATCATACTAGTTCATCATAAAAATGGAGTTACTAAAACATGTTGAAAGTATTTGGACAAGATAACATATTTAAATCATGTCAATTTCCATGGAAATCATGCTTTACTTAGCATGAGAAATAGCTTCAAACATAAGTTGCTTGGCACTTCATTTAAACACTTAGCATGAGAAATAACTTCAAAGAAATCATAGATTTTAAATCATTAAAACATTAAATCATCACATAGTCACTCATAGCTCGTCGAGACTCTTAACGGGTTATACGCCTCTCCTAGCTTTTCTTGGCCAGAAAGGACATAATTTCCAGTTAAATTCCTTAGAATTCTTAGCAGAATACCTCAAATAGTTCATTTACTAGTAGAACTTTCCTCAACAAAACCACATTGCTAGCGAGACAACCATTATGAGTGAATTCATCCTCATGAGCAAGATCAAGCATTTCTTTAACAAACTTCAAGCTAGCGATACTCACCATACCAACGAGATTCAGCCCAATTTCTAGCGAGATTTCCTTATTGAGCGAGATCCTTATTACAAAATTAGCGAGATTATCATCTTGAGCAAGATCCTCATCTTTCTTATCTCGCTCTCGCTCTTCACGATGAGCTATTTGCTTGTTCTTCCTAAGTAGCTGTTTACTTCTACACATACTCTCTGTTTCAACTTCAAACATTCATAACTCAAAATCTTGAACTCTTTTCAAGAAACTTCCATCTACAAAAGTTTTTAGAATTGGGTAACTTTCTTACCTCAAATCCTTATGGTTTGGCCTGGAGCTTCCAATCTTCACCTCGGGCCCTGATTAATTTGAGATTCTGCCTCTTCTGCAAATTCCTCACCTTTTATTCTTCTTCTCCTGTAATCTTTCTTCGGCAAGACAATCTCGAAAACTAGATTCTCCCAGCTTTCAAATGGTACCGATTTCACTAAATTTGCTCATGTAGATTGCCGAACCCAAGCTTTCGAAATTCCTCTTCCTTTTAATCTTCCTGCCACCTCCCGAGTTCAAGGATTAACTGCTACATCACCCCATAATTAGTGCCTCCAGCCCAAACCAATAAGTGAGCTTCCCTATTTAATATGTTCTTCTTCTTCTTTTTCCACAACTCTTATAAATAACATGGATTTTCACTTATTAGATATTTAATATATCATTTCTTTGGCTAAACATACTTGTCTAGGAAATTTAGAATTTGGGTTTTACATAGTCCTTCGTTCTCTGAAGATACTTGAGGATGTTCTTAACGGTAGTTCAATGATCATATCCATGATTGGACTAAAACCTGCTGACTATTCCAACTGCATTGCAGATGCCTAGCTATGTACACAACATAACATACATTAAACTGCCAATTATTGATGCATAAGGAATCTGTTTCATAACCTCAACATCTGAAGGTGTCTTAGAACATTGTTCCTTAGACAGATGAATTTCATGTTTGAATGGTAATAGACCTCTCTTGGAATTTTGCATTTTGAATCTAGACAACATCTTGTCAATATTAGATGCTCGAGTTAATGCTAGCGTTTTGTTCTTGCGATTTTAAACTATTTGGATTCCAAGAACATACTATGCATCTCCCAAAATTTTCATTTGAAATTACGATGCTAGCCATTCTTTAATGTTAGCAAGAAATCCTACCTCATTCCCAATGAGTAGGATATCATCAACATATAATACTAGAAAAGTTACAGTTTTGTTGACAATTTTCTTGTATACACAAGGTTCATCAACGTTCTATTCAAATCCATAAGATTTGATCACAGTATCAAATCTAATATTCCAGGATCGAGATGCCTGTTTCAACTCATAAATGGATCTTTTAAGCTTGTAAACATTTTGCTCTTGATCTTGTTGAATGAACCCCTCTTGTTGAGACATATAGATACTCTCTTTAAGATAGCCATTCAGAAAGGTTGTCTTGACATCCATTTTCTATATCACATAACCATAAAAGATAACAATGGATAAAAGTATTCCAATAGACTTAATCATGGCAACTGAAGAAAAGGTTTTTTTATAGTTCACCCCCTCTCTTTGGGTAAACCCTTTTTGTCATGAGTCTAGCTTTGTAAGTTTATATCTTACCAGTTTGGTCTCGTTTTCTTTTGTAGATCCATTTGCAACCAATAGATTTTACCCCATTTAGTTGATCTATAGGTTTATAGACTGAATTGAAATACGCAGACTCCATTTCGAGGTCCATGGCTTTTATCCACTGGTCTCGATCCATATCTTCCATTTCCCGTTTAAAGGTCAATGAATCCTCCAAGCCATCATCGGGTATGACGACCTCAGTTTCTATCAAACTCATGTAGCGGTCAGGCTGTTGAACAACCCTCCCACTATGTTGAGACACTGTCAATCTTGAGAAGGATGTGATGGACCAGTTTCATCAACAACACTTATTGGAGGACCAGCCTGATCAACAACCTTTAGTGATCTAGCTGTAGTCTCTTTGGTCATTCACTCAATACTAGCTTACTGTGAGGTTGATGATTTCTTATGTGGTTCTCATCTAAGAATGTAGCATTTGTCGATATAAATACTTTATCATCTTAAGGATCATAAAATAAACCACATTTTTTCCTTGGGGTATTCTACAAATAGGCATACTTTTGAACGACGTTCCAACTTCTTTGGGATCTGAAATAGCACGTGTGTCGGGCATCCTCAGATCTTGAAGTGAAGTAAACTACCTTTATACCCTTTCTATATCTCTTATGGTGTTTCAAAGACACTTTTTGAGGGAACCATGTTTAAAATGTAAACAGCAGTCTCTATTGTATGTCCCTAAAATGAATCGCCTAACTCATCATTAAACGAACCATGTCCAATAGGATTCTATATCTCTTTTTCGTTACACCATTCTGTTGAGGTGTACTAGGTGCCGTTAGTTGAGATTGAATTCCATAATCTATCAAATAGTCCTAGTATTTGAAGTCCATATACTACCCACCTCGATCTGATCGAAGTGTTATAATCTTTTTACCTAATTGGTTCTCAGCTTTTGCCTTATACTCCTTGAACTTTTCAAGGGTTTTGGACTTATGATTCATTAGGTAAATATAACCATATCTAGAATAATCATAAATAAAACTGATAAAATATTCATACCCTCAATGTGCTTTTGCATTCATCGAACTGTAGAGGTCTGAATGCACGAGCCCTAAGGGTTATTTGGCTTTAAGACCTTTTTCCGTAAAGGATCTTTTGGTCATTTTACCCTTAAGACAAGATTCACACGGAGGTAAAGAGATGTCTTCTGACTGATTTATAAGTCTACTCTCAATCAATCTCCCAATCTTATTGAGAGTAATGTGGCCAAGTCTTAAGTGCCGAAGATAGACATTAGGAGAAATTTTTCGCCTCTTACTTTGAGTTTCAGCTGTTTTAAACATCTCTATATTCAACATTTGCCTCAGTTGGTTTTAATATATATAAGTTATTTTCTAGTTTTGTAGAACATACTTAAATACCTTTTGAAATAATTAACACTTCATTAACTTCAAAAGAAACTTTATACTTTTGTTCTAGCAAATATGAGATAGATATTAAATTCCTCCTCATAGTAGGCACATAATAAACATTTTCAAATAAAATGAATATATTTTCAATAAATAACTTCATATCTCCCACTGCTTTAGCTGAGACAATCTCTCCAGTACCTACCTTTAAGTTTGTTTCGCCTTCTGCAAGCTGCTTCCAGTAACTAGTTTCCTAAGCAAAAGCACAAATATGATTAGCAGCACCTGAACCCAATATCCATGCTAATTTATCATTTTCCACTAAACATGTTTTAACAACCAGTAAATCATATTTACTTCATTGTTTTTTCTTAGCTTCCTCATCTATGACATTCCTATTTATTACTTTCGACATATCTAAAACATGTTCATTAACAGAGGTTCTATCATGTATGCCAAAGTTATAAACATTATCGAGAGTATTGTGTTTGATAGATTGTCCAAACAATGTCTCCATCGAATCCATGATTTCTTTGATGGAAACCATGCTCTCGTATTTCTTAGCTAGTATATGGGGTATGCTTGTTAATACATAGATTCGAGTCTTATCATTTTCCCTAATACATCTATCATAAGCATTCCAAACTATTTGGTTTGCAGATGAGCTAGGAGTTAGAGGACATTCCTCAGTTAAAACAAACCTTAAACCATCATGTGCTAGTATTGTGTTTATATTTGATTTCCATGTTGAATATTTAAAACCGTTATACTTATCCGAAACAAGTGTTTTGGAAGAATTCAACATGCTGAAAATATAAACAAAATTTAATTAATAAGTTGCTTTTCAAATCCAATCAAATTTTAGCAAAAAGTAATAATGTACCCAAATTTCATTATTTATTTGCAACAATACTTTAGTGCGTCAAAATAGATGCTACCGAGAGGCAGTCAAAGAGTCCTTCAATGAAGCAAGACATTCTTGACTAAATAATAACTCCATAATAAATCTTTATTTCTATAGTTATTTAGTTACTGTTTTTGGTCAAGAACTTACTAACACGAAGTAACTCTTGTAAGTATAACCTTGTATTTTTAGACCTCAGAGGTCGGTCCGAGCAATGCTATTAAATTGGAGAGTCAAAATTGGGAATCAACCTAAGAGATCTTATCCATTTCTGGAGTTTGAGTTGTTTTGAATCCCATGTTACAACCCTCAAGGGGATAGTCATTGAAAAGACGACTAGCTAATGTCGCCTAAAAACGACAAGCAGGAACAACATAGGAATCTCACGATCCAATCTAATGGAGGAGACCGTAGGATGTGTTAACACACTTCCTTTTCCCATTTACTATGAACTACTTCCCCTATTTACCTTAATATTGACTCATGCAAACACTTTTCGAATGGAAGTCACTCGTAGGGTGACTCGAAGCCGAGTATGAATCTCACGGTGTGAATTCTTATGAACATGAGAGCTAAAAATAATATATTGCATATATTATTAATCTTCCACTAAAGTGTTCTATTTATTTTAGGTAAATATTTACTTAGGTATATTTTGGCTAATAAATACAACCTAAGTCTAGATGCTTATCCAAGTAAAATGTTTATATTTGAAGTTAATCTATGATGTCTAAGTGATAAACCAATTTATTACCTCACATCGCTCATGCATGCTCATAAAATCGGGTTAGCAACGCTTAAGAACCGACTAAAATCCTCAGATAGCAAGTGTTCTATAAACTGTCAACTTAAGTATCTTCAGATCTAAACAAGATTTTAACTCGGGTGAGTTTGTAACCAAAGCTTTACAAGATAACGACCTATTTTAACTAATTAAAACAAGTTGTTATTTGTTAACTCTAAATGAACATTCATCTTATCTTTGTTATAGAATTTAAATGTCTAATTCATTTTATAACACTTTACAAAATTATAGACATGCTTACAATTCATAACATATGCTAAGCATTTCATAATTTAATATAACTATTTATATTAAATACATGAAAATCTAAATCATGCATACTATATATTATAACAAATTATAACATACTTTCAATGCATGATACATGCTTCTTATGGTGAGATTTTTAATCTACATGGCATACATTATGCACGTACAAGATTTAAATTAATTATCACATACATCAAATGCATAAATAATTAACATACACTGATATGAACTCGTTTTGGCATCCTAAGCAAACAAACAAGCTAATTATTACAAAAATTATAAAAAACAAGTCTTGAATTGACACATGATCGCTTAAACCGACCCAAAGGCTGAACTGGACCTTAGGCAGCTGAACCAGACTTAAGTGAGTCGAACTAGCCAAACCAAAACCACTCGAACTGGAATCAACCTACACGCACGCGTTCTGGGCTTGATGAAGAACAACGTTGCAATGCTGCGAGGAAAAAAGCCAAAAACTGATTTTCTGCTTCTGAGCTTGCTTCCAAATTTCTTCAATTACAACCTAATTGCAACTCTATTGACTCTAATAAATTTACAGACTCTTAATCACACAATAAAGCCCATAAACAAAGAGTCAATTGCAATATAATGGAAGAGAAATATGATGCCAAAAGTGTAATATATCCATATCAGCACCCATTTCATACAACCAATGAAAAATACTCATCAAGCTAAGATTAACGTAAATTGAGTGCTTAAACGATGCTCTGAACCAATTAACGGTGTTAACAATTAACATGCAGAAGCAATTCGGATCTTAATCACTCTAATTCTATTAATTTTAGAGATTAAGCATGCATCTTTGAAAAGACTGAAAATAAGGGTTTGAAGAGAACAACCTTTGAAGAATTCTTCAATTGCTCGAATCTCCAATCGATTTCTTCACTCCAATAGTGTAGACTATCACGAGAGCTTTCTGTACTATTCTCTAGCCTTAGATTGGAATATGGGATCCAAAATGTAGTGAATTTTTAGGGAAAACTAGGAGAGTTTTGAGTTTTGGTGATAGAATTTTGGAAAACTAATTTTCTTCAAATTTCTCTTCAAATCAGTTGAACTTCACAAACTCTTCAGCTGATTTTTCTTCTATTTTTATAGAAGAATACCATGCAACTTAATTAATGTGGGACTGACACCAAATCCACTCAATTTAGTGGAATTTGTAGGTGTTTAAAGTGGGAAAACCCCACTATTTAAGCTTTTCCTTCTTTAATTGAATTTTAATCAAAATTCAATTTTCAATTTGAAATCTAAATTCAAAAATAAAATGAAAAATAATTTTATAAAATATTAATTCAATAATTAATATTTAAATAAAATTAATTAATCTTAAACAAAATTAATTCTAAGAATTAATTTTTAATAAAATTAATTTGAAATAACTAATTAAATAATTTTAATTAATTAAATTAATTTAATATAAAAAAATTAAATTAATTAAACACCAATTATAAATATGAATCCATATTCATGTATATCATATTTAAATATTTTTCAACTCTCAAATTTCATTCAATTCGATAATCAAACGTTTAATTATATCATATATAATTAATAATTCTCTTAAATCAAATTCGAATATTTCAAATTCTCTCATCACACTATTCTAAGGTTTAGTTCATTTATAAGCTAGTAGGGAGACCGAACGGACCTACAGATCATGTGCTCTAACAATCTAAGATTAATTAACTAAACTTTTTTAACCCCTAGTAATCAACATTTGTTAACTACTGGGTCACTCCACTAAAATCCAATAGTTGCATTCTCCTCACTGTAGATATATTTTTGTCCTCTTGATTTAACCATATCAGTAAGTTGATCATTCACAGGTTGTTTGTATTCACAGTGGGGTCAAAATTACCGTTTTACCCCTATAATACATCTTGCTTCTTAAGTCTCCACTGATCCACTAATGAATAATTGGTTTTTGGAACTATCATTAAACCAAGTCCTTCCCAGTCACTGAGAGGGTAGGGCCCCTTGTTCAAGACTAAAAGTCAGTACTTTAGAGAACAACCTATCTATTATCCCTAAAAATAGGTAGGAGTCAATTCCATCTTGCAGGACTTTATCCCCAGCTATCTACCTGGTGTTACCCCTAAAATAGGAGGCTTATTGAGTGGCGATGTTGAGCCACTCTCACTATTGTAGATTAAAGGATAATCCCAAATAAACAGGAGTTCATAGATAGCTCAAGATTGAGATCGAGTTACCTTAGGTCATTAAGTTGAAATAATCAGTTTTAACAGTAAACGATGTTATAACGAAAAGTGACTATTTCGTGGTTTAGTATTATGCAAACATCTTTTGCATAGGATGCCTCCACTTGCATGCCTTCACATAAATGATTTTGGGATCACCTCGTTTATATCAAATACAAAGAAAGTCGCATTCATAGTGTCCCCAGGATAAGGTACCCAACCCTATCCTTATACTTATAGATTATTTCGGCTATATACTCAAACATGATCCTCTTTTATGTCTCCACATGAAGTTCAAGTATTCATGTTATAGCCAGGGGTTCGTTAGTTTATTGGATTTAGGCTTTACAAGTGCAATTTACATGTTTAATAACAACTTTATTGAATAAATCTTAATAACAACTTTATTGCAAATAGAATATGTTTAAAGATTACAAACTGTGAGTTTTAGGACATACAACCCAGCACTAACTACATCGATAAAATGCATGTCCAGACTTTCATACACAATCAGGCCAATTAAATATGTTTGTATAATTGCATCCACCATCGGAGAATACATCTCCTTATAATCAATACCAGGTCTTTGTGAAAAATCTTGTGCAACTAGTCTTATTTTATATCTTGTGATCTCATTATTTTCATTTCTTGTCCTCACCAATATCCATTTTTATCCCACAAGTTTGACACCTTCTGGTGTTCGAACTATTGGTAAAAAAACTTGACGTTTTGAAAGTGAGTTAACTCTGCCTAGATTTCTTCTTTCCAATAAAGTCAATCTTTTCTATGTAAACATTCTTTAACAGATTTTAGTTAAGAATTCTCATTTTCAAATATAATATCAAGAACAACATTATACGCAAACATGTTGTCAATAACCGCATGAGTTCGATTCCATTTTTTTTCTATCATGACATAGTTTATTGAAATCTCATTATTACATTTAGATATTTCATCTTTCTCACTAGTCATGTCAAGAATTTCTTCATGAGTATTTACATCCTCAACCAAGTCATCTTGATTATTAATTATTTTTATTTTTCGAGGAATTTTATCTTTTGAACCCACTGGTCTACTAGATTTTTGGCGTGTTCCAAACTCATTAATGACAATTTGCTATGTTTGTATATCAATTTCCGATAGAACATTTGCAGCTGATATATGTGATTTTGTTACTTTATTTGCATCTATAAATGCATCTAATAATTGATTTGCCATATTTTGCAATCGAATTATTTTATGAACTTCAAGTTCACATTGATTTGTACGAGGATCTAAATGAGACAATAACAATGCATTCCAATGTGATTTCTTTTTTCAACTTCTTAATTCCTCCCTCTACTGTTGGAAAATTTGTCTCGTTAAAATGACAATAATCAAATTGTGTTGTCAATACATCACCCATCAAAGGTTCAAGATAATTAGTAATTGATGGGGGAATCATATCCAACATATATTCCTAACCTCCATTAAGGACCCATCTTAGTACGTTGTGGTGGAGCAATTGGAACATATACTGTACATCCAAAAATTCTAAGATGGAAAATATTTGGCTCATTGCCATAAGCTAATTGTAACGAGAAGTACTTATGATAAGCTACTGGCCTAATGCTTACAAGTGACGCTGCATGCAAAATAATCTGTCCTCATACAGGTGTAGGAAGCTTAGCTCTCATAAGTAATGGTCTTGCAATTAATTGCAAACATTTTCTAAATGATTCTGCTAAACCATTTTGTGTATGAACATGAGTTACAGATTGTTTAACATTTATCCCTATTGACATACAATAATTATCAAAAGCTTGGAATATAAATTCACTAGCATTATCAAGACGAATGGTCTTAATTGTATAATTCAGAAATTATGCTATTAACTTAATTAGTTGAGCTCGTAATTTTAAAAATGCAAGTTTTCGACTTGATAATAAGCATACATGTAACCATCTATTGTATGCGTCTATTAATACCATAAAATATCTAAATGGTTCACTTGGTGGGTTAATAGGTCCACATATATTAACATGAATTTTTTCTTAAAATGCAGGGGATTCAATTCCCACTTTGACTAGTGATGATCTAATTTTTAATTTTCTTTGAGAGCAAGCATCACATGATAATTCATTAGATTGAAGAATCTTTTAGCTCTTTAATGAGTGTTCATTTGAATTCTCAATAATTCTTCTCATCATTATTGACCCTAGATAACCTAATTTGTCATGTTAAATTGTAAATATGTCTGGATTCATGAACTTCAAGTTCATTATTGTATATGTTTCAATTACTCAAATGAGTATAAGATAATCTAGAAGATAAAACATGCAACTCTTCTAGTATACGTTTTTCATATGAGAAAGTAGATATATATATAAAAAAAAACTCCATGTTATTCTTTCTATCAATCTCAATATGATAACCGTTGCAACGTATATATTTGAAACTAAGTAGATTTCTCTTTGATTGACTAGAGAACAATGCATTATCAATTGTAAATTTTGTTCCTCTAGGCAAAATAATATTTGTTTTTTCAAACCCATCAATTAGGTTTGCAGAATACGATATTGTATTGACTCTTACTTCCAGCATTGTCAATTTGAAAAAAACATTTTTTGCTTGCAAGTATTGTAAGTATTGTATGTGTAATTGCAATATCTACCAGATATAGATCTTCTTTGCTCATTGTCGAATCACCCAACATATGAAAATGATCCATGTTTCGTTAGGTCCTACCTTTAGTGAAGTGACAGGAGCTCGTGCTAATAATGTGTTATAAAATTGAGGAGCACAACAGAGCACAAATATTGAGAAATTATGATATTAAAACAATATAAATAAATAACTTAAATAAAATAAAAAATATGTAATTATGAAATTTTCTCTAATTTCTCTCCAAAAATTTGAGATTTCTTACCAATATTCACACCCACATATGAACCCATCAAATGCCTCTACTTATAAGCAATTTGGAAAGTAGGAGGTGGGTTTATTTGGACATCAATAATATGTAGTTGTAAGACAAATGTCCAATATATACAAAGACACATAGAGATATGAAAGATGGACATCTATTTTTATTGTAATATTTATATAATATAGCATTATTTGATATTACAATATCACTTCATTTAATTGGGTCTCAAGTTAAATGAATAAATCTATCATCAAGTTAAAGCTAATCATGTGTAAAATTTTCATTTTTTGTTTTTTTTGAGGAAATGTATAGAACAATTTCAGTTAAGTGAAACTTGGAAAAATTAAAAAGTACCATTTAAAATGAATAATTAAGGTACGATCTTCCTTTCAATAACCTATTTATTAATTACTAGAGCTTTATAATTAACTATTCTTAGCTTTAAGCAATTTCTAGGTCAATGATCCCGAGAAGATTTCTTTAGAACGTACTTGATGACAATCACATTATGAAAGAACTTATAGACAATTTCTATTGGTTTAATTGTATGGACGTTCCAAAATATTGATTTGACATGAAATTTGACCTAATTTCTAAAATGTAGGTTATATAATCTTTTGCTTTATGTAATCTAACATTATTTTATTAGTTTTTATGTTCTATTCCTCGCTCTCGTATGCTTCCTCTTGTAATTGTAAATATATGATTCTAATTTAATTAAACAAAATTTTGATAAAAATGTTCTTTAAGTGATTCATATCATAAAAAACCTTTAAGCTCAAATACACATCATACTTTTCCATGCTTGCATATTCTATCCTAGCATATGGATCATGAGACAACCCATAGGCTTACATATATATTTATATTATTGATTTGGTACTATGCTAACCAAAAATATCCTATATCATAATCGTCAATTTCCCATGTTATATTATAAAGTAATTGTCTCTGATAAATATCAACTACTTTTGTTTCCTAGGCCCAAAAATTAACAAAATTGTACTTGTTATATCATACATCTAACTGCATAACATAATTGCTTAATTTGGATATTCCATTCATAACATATTCTTATC
Source organism: Benincasa hispida (assembly GCF_009727055.1). Lineage (NCBI taxonomy): Eukaryota > Viridiplantae > Streptophyta > Magnoliopsida > Cucurbitales > Cucurbitaceae > Benincasa > Benincasa hispida. The sequence goes on along the minus strand of NC_052350.1, from coordinate 54,983,334 downwards.
TAAATAAATGAAATAAAAGACTACTAACTAAACTTCCATGCAATATAACACAACTATGTCATGCTTAACCTAAACATATTTTACTAATAGACATTCTAACATAAAAAATGAGAAGCATAAATCATGGAAAAAATTACACAAAGTAAACACACCTTGGAAAACACATGAATTAAATATCACAAAACAACAATTCAAGCAAACATATATTAAAGAAACATAACAGAATCCATCCATAATTAATAATCAAATCCAAAAATTCAGGGTGTGTTTAGAATACATTTTCAAATGTTTAATTTAAAAAATAAAAACAAGTCATTTTGGAAGAAATTGAAGTGTTTGAGAACCATTCGATCCAAAGGAATGAGGGTGATATTGTCCACCCTCTAATACCACTTGCAAGGGACAAGTCCTCCAACTATCTCTACAATGGTATGATATTGACCACTTTGGAGGGTTTTTTGTTTTACCCAAAAAGCCTCATACCAGTAGAGATAGTTGTCCTTACTTATATACTCATGATTCTCTCCTTATCTAACCTGTGTGGAACTTTGGTTGCATTTTCAATACAGTGTATTTTAATATTTTCTTATAAAAAGAAATGTTTAAATAAAAATGAATTTAACGGACGTTAATATATCATCACGACTAAACAAACACTAATTGATAATTATTCACAAAAGCCACTCACAACAATTAAAAAAAAATCACAACTATAGAATAAAACATTTGATCCGCAACTTATCTATCTAGAATAAATTGCATATTTAAATAACATAGTTATATTAATAAAAATAAAATTATTATTTGTATCACATACTCATAAGTTAAATTATGAATTTCTATGCGTACAATGGAGATATTATTTTGTTTCAAACACAGACATACATATAGAATGACGTACATTTCTGACATTGAAAAATAGTATTTATTGAGCGAAAGTTAGAAACGTACAACATGTAGGGGCTATTTAGGGCTGAGTTGAGATAGAATGTTTAGAGTTCATATGTCTGTAGAGTTCATATATCTGTAGAGTTCATATGTTTGTGTTTGGGGTGCAGAGTTATTTGGTCTGTATTTAGGGTACAAAGTTGAGTTCATATGTCTGTGTATCTAATTCAGTTTTTGAACTCTAAATAATATGGTTTTATGATTACTATTTTTGTTTTGAAACTTTTTTATTCAATAACTACACCCATCTTTGTTTGAATAAAATATGGATTGCAATTTTAATCTTTTAATTTTTAAAATTTTTCTTTCTTTCTTCCTTTCTTTCTTTTTTGGACAATAAACAACAATTAACTCATTACATTTCTTATAGAAATATGGTTAAATAAAATGAGAAACTAAAGCGAAATCAAAACTTTCGATTATAGCTAAATTTTCTCCATGAATTTCACTATCATCTTCTTTTTCTTGTTTATCCTATTGTTAACTCTATATTTTTATTATGTCATTAATTTTTTTGATTAAATCTCCCCATCATCGTAACAACCAATGAAATGTCATCATATTTCTTCAACAATTTCACTTTCATTTACTCTAAATTTGGAGGATCATCAGAGAACAGATATCTATTTTTTACTAATTCTTGCCGAAAAATGTTCCATGAAAAAAAATTATATTTTATAGTTTTTTTTGTTATATGTTACATACTTTTTAACTACATACATATTTTTCATCTAAATATTCTTAACGCTCATTTGATATGTGAATTCATTACGTATAAATATTGCACTTAATGTAGACAAAATAATATTTTTTATATAATCAACAACTCTACAACATACGTTAATAGTCATCAGTCTTATAGTTGTCGGAAGTGGTTTCGAAGTTGATTATCAAAGATGATTTTTGCTGGAGTTTGTAGTCGAAGGTGGTTGCCGGAGCCTGAAGTTCATTGCATGAAGGTGTATTGGAGTTGGTTGTCGATATTTGTCACCGGAGGTGGTTTTCGAATCCCGGAGTTGGTCGGACCAAAGTGGTCATCGAAGTTGATCATCAAAGATAATTTTCTTAGAGAATATAATCGAAGGTGATTGTCAGAGCCCAAATTTAGTCGCATGAAGGTAGTATTAGAGTTGATTGTCGAAGTTTTTCGTCGAAGGTGATTGTCGAAGTCTCGAGTTAGTCATCGGAGTTGCTCATTTAGAGGTGATCATTGAAGGTGATTTTTATCAGAGTTTGTAGTCGAGGTGGTTGTCGGAGCGTACGAAGGTGGTTGTCGGAGTTGGTCATCAGAGTTTGTTGTTGGAGCCAATTGGTCGTCGAAGTTGGTCATCAGAGTTTGTTGTTGGAGCCAATTGGTCATCGGAGTTGGTAGCATGAAGTTGGTCATCGGAGTTGGGTCACTAGAGGTGGTTGTCGGAGGTCAGAATTGGTTGTTGAAGTTGGTCGCATGAAGGTTGTCGGAGTTCGGAGTTGGTCGCTGGAGCTATCATCGAAGGTGGTTGTTGGAGTCCAGATTTTGTTGCTAGAATTGACATTAAAGGTGGTTGTCAGAGCTCAGAGTTGGTCGCTGAAGTTTTCATTGGAGGTGGTTGTCAGAGTTCAAAGTTGGTCACCAGAGTTGTCATCGATGGTAGTTTTCGGAGCCCGGAATTAGTTTTCGGAGTGTGACAGTGATCGATGGGTGGAGCCATTGAAAAACATGGGAAGAAGGGAGAGTTGGAGTGAGTTGGTAAAATATATTAACTCAACTCCACCAACATTTAAGATTGGTGGGCCAAACAATGAGTTGGTATATTATACCAACTCAATATAACTCATGTTGGTGAGCCAAAGACCACTGTAATGTAACGGGTTCTTAGTGTCATAAAAACATTCCATGGCGAACAATTTAACTTTTAATGTCGGACATGAATACCAATGTAGAGTTGAGTATTGGTCGATCGAAATCGGTTTTCCAACCAAACTGTCATCGAACCAACTATGGTCAGTTTAGTAAATGTTCAAATGGACTTCGACCGCTGATGAGTAAAAATCGATTGGACGGTTGGTTTTATTCTTTAATTTGTTTTTAAAAAAATTGTTGATTTAGAATTTTCCCACCCCGACACCGATCGACCCATCTCCTTCTTCAATCAACTGACTTCAGATCGTTCGAGCCATTTGATTTTTTTATATATCATGCTCACCCTAAAAACCATATCCATCGAAGAATAACATTTGAAGAAGCTTTGACTCAAATACCTCAGTTTTTATTTGTTTTTAACTAACTTTGTGATGTTAACAGTAAGCTGGTATGCTAAATACCTCTGATCTTTAAAACAAAAATAGAGAGTTATCATCATTTTTCCTAGTTTTCTGTGAACAACAAATACTGTACGCAATCTTCATTAATAAAGAACTTGGATCTTCCCGTGGATGTAGGCAATCTTGCCGAACCACATAAACTCTATGTTTCATCTTCTTGCCTTTATCTTTCTTGTTCATACGACTGTTTTCTTTCTAAAAATCGCGCGCCATACATTCACTATTCAAAATGCATCGAACAACTAAATATCAAGTTCAATCGTGCATCAATCTTCGCTATCGAGTAGCTTCAAGTTCATCGTTTTCACCTTCGAGTCGCACCGAGTATTGTTCAAGAATCATCGAGTAAGATCGAGTATTAGTTCAGTTGTCATCGAGTTCCATCGAGGATTCAATAGAGACTCGTCAGACGAAGAGGGGAGTTATCATCGAGCATCAAGTAGGAAGGCATCGAGCGTCTAGTATTGATCATCGAGTATTTGGCAGAATATTTCTTAGCCTTTTCTTCATTTTTCCTGTGTTGATATTGAGTATTTGGGCCATGTGAAGAGTAGCTAACCCAACAGTTTGTGGTATCAGAGAGTTTGAAAATCATCAAGGTCAACATTCTTGGAGCATCAGGATAATCAAGAAATCTAGACTTGATACTCGATCAGATCAGAGATGGCTATTGCAAGTTATGAAATTGAGAAGTTCGATGGGAAGGGCGATTTTGGCCTATTGAAGGCCAAAATCAAAGCTATTTTTGGACAATAGAGAGCTCACAAGACCCTTTTGGACCCGTCAACTCTGTCACATACTATATCAGTTTAAGACATGGAACTTACAACATATGAGACTCTAGTTCTTAATCTCAGTGACAGCATCTTGAGACAAGCGATTGATCAAGACACGACCTACAAAATGTGGGTCAAGTTGGAGGTCTTTTTACAACCAAGGATCTCCCTAACAAGATTATCTAAGGGAGAAGTTCTTGATGTTCAAGATGGATTCTGCCAAGCCTCTTTCAGATAATTTGGATGAGTTCAAGAGGATAGTTTCTGAGTTCAAGAGCCTTGGTGAGAAAATTGACGATGAGAATGAAGCCTTTGTGTCATTAAACTCTCTAACCGAAGCCTATAAGGAGGTGAAAGACGCCTTGAAATATGGCAGAGAATCACTACCCCTGATGCCATCATTTCAACATTAAGAACTAGAGAGTCAGGGCTTTAATCAGTAAAAAAGGAGTAGTCTAGTGCAGAAGGGTTGTTTGTCAAGGGAAAGAACAAGTAGAATCAGTCTTAAGTGAATAAAAATCAGTCAGGTGAAGAGCACAAACCTAAGACCAAGCTGATATGCAACTACTCCAAGAAAAAAAGGTCACTTGATGAGAGATTTTTACAGCTTGAAACAGAAAAATCAGGAAAAAGAGAAGGATCAGAAGGGAAAATAACTAGAAGCTTCAGTGGTTGAAGGTTCCTAATTTTATTCTGATGTCTTAGCCTCCACCAGAAACCAAACCAACCAACTCAGTCCTCTTGGGAAGCATGACTAGGTACTTTACTCTGGTTGTACCTATTATATGAAACCTTTCGAATCTTGTTAAAATATTTACAAGGATTTAGATGGAGAATCTATGTACATGGGAAACAATGAAGCCTGCAAGATCAAAGGGGTTGGTTCAATATCCTTGAAGCTAAAGGATGGATCAATCAAGCTTCTAAGAAATGTGAAACACGTACCTTTGCTCAAGAGATACTTGATATCTCTGGGTATACTGGACTTCATTGGATGCGAATGCGAGGAAAATGTGGATTCTTGAGGTGATAAAGGATTCCAAGGTTGTGTTGGTTGGTGAAAAGGTCAATGAACTTGATATTATGAAAGGAGTAGAGATGATTACAAGTGCCTACACAGTTTCAACAGCAAGTTTACAGAGGCTAACTTATGGCACAAAAGACTATCCCATATTAGTGAAAAAGGGATGCAAGAACTGTCACAACAAAGTATACTGCCCAAAGGTATCAATGAGCAGATTTCCTTTTGTGAACACTACATTCTAGATAAAGCAACCAAACAAAGTTTCACAAAATCTCAGCAAACCACCAAAGGAACATTGGATTATGTCCATTTTGACCTATAGGGACCATCTTCTACACCAAGCCTTAGTGACTCAAGGTATTTTCTAACCTTTATATATGATTTTTCTAGGAAGAGCTGGATATACTTCCTTAAAGCTAAGGACCAAGTTTTTAGGAAGTTTAAGGAATGGAAAGCCATGATGGAACATCAAACGTCTAAAAGATTAAAATACTTTAGAACTGATAATGGGCTTGAGTTTCGCAATGAATACTTTGACAAATTTTGTAGTGAGAATGGTATAAATAGGCATAGAATAGTGAGGTATACACCTCAACAAAATGAGGTTGCTAAGAGGTTAAATAGAACCATAATGGAAAAGGTTAGATGTTTACTTTCTGATGCTATCTTAGGAGAAAATTATTGGGCAGAAGCTGCAGCCTATACAGTGTATACCTAGAATAGGTGCCCTCACACATCTTTAGAGTTGCTTACCCCTAAGGAAAAGTGGACTAATCATCCTCCTAACCTAGATAACGCCAAGGTCTTAGGATGTGTAGGGTTTGTACACCAAAATAAGGGAAAGTTAAAGGCCAGAACAGTCCAGTGCATGTTTTTAGGCTTTACAAAGGGTGTCAAAGGGTTTAAAATATGGCATCCGGATGAGAAGAAGTTCATAGTGAGCAAAGACATCATCTTTAGGGAAGAGAAGATGTTTATGCAAAAGGAGAAAAAACTTGAGGATGAAGGTGAGTCATCCAACACAGGAATTGAGGTGGAGTTAACTATTGAGCAACCAATAGAGTCTAGCCAACCTAGTGACACAAAAAAACTGAGGAAGATGTAGGGGAATATGAGGAGACAGTAAGTGAGCAACCTGATTTAAGTCAGTATGTCGTAGCTAGGAATAGACAAAGGAGAACTATTACACCTCAAGCCAGATTTACTGAAATGAACTATATAAATCTGGTTATAAATGCTATTGTAGCTCCTACTAACCAAGAACACCCAACCTTTGAGGAAGCAATAGCTTGTGCTAATGCAAGGGATTGGATAGAAGCTATGAATGAAGAGGTGCATTTACAAAGGTCAATGACACTTGGTCTTTAGTTCTTCTACCAAAGGGTTACAAACCTGTTGCCTCTAAATGGGTTTCCAAACTTAAGGAAGGAGTATCCTATGATCAAAAGCCTAGGTATAAAGCTAGATTGGTTGCAAAGAGGTTCACTCAAAGGGAAGGAATAGATTATTTTGAGATTTTCTCTCCAGTTGTCAAACCGACTTCCATAAGACTTATTCTATCCTTAGTTACTCAAAATAATTTAGAATTGTATCAATCGTTGGGGTTGATACCCTAAATCTCGTAGGGTCCTATGGTTTGTAAACACATGTATGAATAAACATTTGTGATGTAATAATATGAGATATATTCTTCACTTATATTATTCACTGTTGTCTATGAAATATGTGATATTTTAGTTACATTAACCACAAACCTAAAAGAAATCAAAATAGAGATTCTTTGAGCAGTGGATGTGGATTGTTCCAAAATCCATTTAGAATGAACACGACAATTATAGTCTTAAATGGAAACAAACAAATTATGCATAAACAGAAAATTACCACATCCTACTAGAAAATAAAGATACAAGGGATAAAGTATGCATCTCTTTGAAGAACTCTTCTTCAAGTATCCCTCGATCTGTTTCCAATGTGTCCAACGATGCACTCGAACGTAACAAATAGAACAATCAACAACACAAACAATTGGATGCACCTCGAATCCAATTTAGTCGAACTCGATCCACGAACAGATTTAGAACACCACCAAAAGTGTTACCTTGGTGTTCTCGGTGTGAAAATCTATGAGTTGTGGGCTTTGTATGATCTCGGATTGAGGAAGACAGGAGGTATATGATCGAGTAAGTGGGAGATGAAGATTGACTATCGTATAGACTTTGTACTCGATCGTTTAGAAAACGAAAGTTTATCATATAGACTTTGTTATTCGATCGTGCTGCAACGATCAACGAGTAACTATCGTGTAGTCAACTCTTAGCTTGATCGTGTATGCTCTCAACATTATCGCTTAGTAAAAACACTTTTTAATTGATAGCCTTTTTTTGTGAGATTTTTCGAATGAATCAACTACTAATTTTGGAAAACAATTTTTCTTTTATCTCACGGTTACCATAAAACTTCCAATAACTTCCCACTCAAATCGATTATTAGAGAAAAATAATTAAGTATCATAAAATTAATATATTATAAATAAATATGATAACCAACTTATCATATTATATTTATAACCTATAGTTTTAGTATTTCATCATATGAAACATATAAACCATAGTTCTTTTTCTATTTTATGGTACTTAATATAGATCATATTTATATTAATTCTTCCAATTAATGTATCTAATACATCATATCAATTATATCACATATAATTGAATTTCCTCTTGTTAATTTGAACACTTCAAACTAACCCAAAATCTGATTCTCAACTTGAACCCATTGAGCTACCAAGGGGACCTCATGGACCTGTAGCTTGAAGCTCCAACGGTAGGTGAATAACTGACTAAACTCTTTAGTCATGAGATCCACCATCCGTTAACTGTTGGTCACTTCATTAAAGACCGACAGTTGTACTCTTCACACTATAGATATATTCTGTGTCCATATGACCAATCAACAGTGCGATGACCATTCACAAATCACTCATAAGTATAGCTAGGCCAATTTACCGTTTTGCCCCTATAGTTACATCTAACTCCTTAAATACCATTGATTCCTCTAATGAACAAATAGTCTTACTATGACTAAGTCATCTCTTCCAAAAAGAGGGTGTGATGACTATGTTCAAGACCTAGAATCACCTTTAAGGGAGCAATTTATCTACTTACCCTTGCTTCAGGGAATGAGAGAATTTTGTCTTGTGTAGCTGAGATCCCAACTCCCTGATAACGTGCATAAATGCACGTTATTACAACGCAAAGATATAAAACAATGTGGGATTGCGACTGTAAAAATATGCAAAATTGTGTTCAAAAGCATTAAGTTGAGAACATTGCAATCGCATGCGCCCATCACATTAAAGTAGCTAATTTACTTATTTTGTGAAAGAAAATGCGTTGGTGCAAAGCAAATTGCGATCCAAGGAATTCGGCGCCCGAGTGCATTAGAAGATTGCGACCGCAAAGCTATACGATCGTATGCGCTCGCGAAGATCTGCTCAACAAGATGGTCGCATAAAGACGGCACATCAAGGTGAAAGCTTAATAAATCATGATGGGACATAAAGCTGATGACGGTCGAATCCGAATTTAGTTGATAAGCCGTTATCGACATACTGTAGCAAGTACATTCAACTTTTCGAAGACCATTAATGGCGCATCAGATAGAGATAATGACCTCTCATCATTGCAATCATTTGAGAGAAAAACTTCTTCACCTTGAAGCTCTATAAATACTGAAGGCCGCCACTATTAAAGGGGTTCGAGTTCAGAGTTTTGCTAGTTCGATATATACACAGTTCTCCATATACATAGAAGATAGATCATAGATAGCCGTTAGTCTATAATTCATATACTTAAAAGATGGAGGCGAGCGAAGAGAGAAGACGTCGAAAGATCATTCCTGGTTAGCTCTAGAGATTGTTGAGTAGCGTTGAGAATGGAGAGAGGACCGACTCTTGTGCAAGCAAGAACATTTTTTTGGACAGAGTAGAGTAAAACACAGTGCAAAAGTCTCAAGAAGAAAGACATTACTACCGGGCTTCTTATCCCTATCTTCCATTATTGTTTTGTATTCTTACTTATTTATAAAATGAAATTTGCATCTCAACATCTGTCCAATCTCTTCACATTTCACATAAGTAGCTAAATTTCTGAATAGGTTGAGAAGCACTTAGCAAGCATGACCTAAGATCTTCACTTTATGCGATCATCTTGTCTTATATATGCATCCTTCACTCTTTAGAGATACTTGAGAGAGTAGTCTAAAGAAAGAACCTAGACTTAAGAGAATTAGGTTAGAATCTAGGCTCGAGAGAGTCAGATAAAACCGCATAAGCAAGTGATAAAGACTTAGAGATAAGTTCTGTTTGCTATCATGCATTGCATGCACCCTAGAAATAGGATATGATAGTATATGGTCGCCTTGTGTATGTATGTATCATTCATCATCGCATAGACAAGTATAAAGGCTTAGACATAAGTACTATAGACATTATCGTATACATCACATGCGCCCTAAAGTTAGAAACTATGGCATTTGCATTAAGAGATGACATGTTGTTGCTTGTGTGTAGCATGATCGCATAACTTGAACACAATCTTAGAAAATGTTAGCTAAATCCCTTCTCAAGCCGTTCTCCACATACTCATTGTAACTTTCACTGTCATCAACTCTTTACTCAATTTCACCGCATAGGATTTATACTTTAAACCACACACCAACTAAACTTATTTGTTTTTGTCACTGCAAAGGAATCAAAATTTACTGTCGTATATTGTCTCGGTAGTCCCTGTGTTCGACCCTGGACTTACCAGGAAACCTAGTAAGGTTTATACTTGGATTTTACTAGGAAAACTTGCATGTGCAACGCATAATCCACCACCGTAATTTCATACCATTATTTCATCATATTCACAACGCATCACTCCTCAATCAGACGAATCCCTAAAAAGGTAGGCTTGTTGAGTTGACAATCTGGCCAATCTCACCCATACTAATCAAAGGACCGCCCTCATAGTCAGGAGTTTTCAACTCATTTAAGATTAAGGCCATATCACCTACGGTCATTTTAGTGAAATGTAAGTCTCAATTATGAACGACGTTATATAAAGAGACTAATCATCTCATGGTCCGGTCTTATACAAAATCTTTGTATAGGACACCCCCGCTCGCATGTCTCTACATGAATGGTCAGGATCGGACCATTAGTAGCACTTTATAACACTTATAATATCTACAAAGCGGGTTGTATCCGTAGTGTCACCAAGATAAGGTATCCTTCTTTTATCCTTATACTATAGACCATTTAGGTTATTACTTAAGGTATGATCCACTTGTATGTCTCACATACATCCTTAAGTTACATGAAATAACCATGGATCTTAGTTTATTGGATTTGAGTAAATGAAAATAAAATAGCACTTATTTTATTAATAATAATGTGTGTACAAAATGTTTACAAACTACGAGACTCCCGGGAGACTTAGGACACCGATCCCAACAAAACCATAAGCTAAGATCCCTGGTTATCGTTGTAACATAAGTATGTATGTGAAGACATATAAGTGAATCATGCCTTAAGTGATAACCTAAATGGTCTGTAGTATATGGATAAAGGAGGGAAACCTTATCCTGGTGACACTACGGATACGACTCGCTTTGTAGATGTTACAAGTGCTATAAAGTGCTACAGATAGTCTGGTCTTGATCATTCATGTAGAGACATGCGAGCGGGGGTATCCTATACAAAGGAGATTGTATAAGACCAACCCACGAAATGTGTAATCTTGTTATATAACGCTGTTCATGACAAAGACTTTCATTTCACTAGGATGACCATAAGTAACATGACCTTAATCCTGAGTGAGTTGGGAACTCCTGCCTATGAGGGCGATTCTTTGATATGAATGGGTGTGAGTAGCCAGATTGCCAACTTAAATCTACCACTTTGGGGATTTGTCTGATTGGGGAGCTGGGAACTCAGCTACACAAGTGAGAATTCACTCCTTCCCCGAAGTAAGGATAAGTAGATAGATTGCTTCTTTAAGGACTGATTCCAGAGCTTGAACAATGTGGTGCCACACACTTTCTCATAGCCCAAGAAGTATTCACTCATAGTAGGACTATGATATATTGTTCATTAGAGGAATCAGTGGTATTTAATAAGTTAGATGTAACTATAGAGGCAAAATGGTAAATTGGCCCAGCTGTACTTACGAGCGATTTGTGAATGGTTATCATACGATTGATTGGTTAATCCAATAGACACATAAATATACCTGTAGTGAGAAGAGTGCAGCTGTCGGTCTTTAGTGGGGTGTTCGACAGCTAACGGATGGTGGATATTGTGATTAAAGAGTTTAGTTAGTTATTCACGTACCGTTGGATCTTCAAGCTAGAAGTCCATAAGATCCCCTTAGTAGCTCAATGGATTCAAGTTGAGAATCAGTTTTTGGGTTAGTTTGAAGTATTCAAATTAACTAGAGGAAATTTGATTATATATGATATAATTAATATAAATATGGATTCAAGTAGGAATTAATATAAATATGATTTATATTTAATAAAGAAGAAAAGAACTATGGTTTAAATATTACATATGATGTGATATTAAAACTATAGGTTATAAATATAATACGATAAATTAGTTTTTATATTTATTTATAATAAAAACAATTATGAGATAATTGTTAGTTGGTTATTTTCTTTTCTTCATTAACCGTGCGAGTGGGAGGTTATTTTCAATTTTAATAACTGAAGAATAAAACGAAAACAATTTTCATTTTTTGAGGAATCACATTATTGTATACCAGTAAATCGAGTATCAAGAGAGAGCTATATAATAGCCCTTTTGAGAGAGTAAACGACGAGCAAGTTAGCTACACGACTGCCTCGTTTACTAAACGATCGAGTACCCTTTGTCTATATGATAAGCTTACTATTTCTCCCACTTACTCGATCGTACATCCTCCTCCCCTCTACCAAATTCACACAGAGCCCATACTTCCTGGATTCTCACTTCGAGAATACCAAGGTAACCGAGTGATAGCATCGAGGGTTTCCGTTTGAGGATCAGACAGTTTGTGATTACACTGAGTGTTCGTTGCGTTCGTGATCGTTTAGACTTTGTTGGGGCACCTGACCGGTGTAGATCAAGGGAATACATGAAGAAGAGTTCTTCAAAGGTATGTCTCTCAATTCCCTTTGTATTTAAGATAAGAAAGCATGCTGTAATTTTTTCTAAGATGCATAACTGTGGTTGTTTGTTTGTAAATATTGTATTCTTTTGCAATGGGCTTGGAAAGATCTTGCTTCCGCTCACTGGTTCTTTTGAATAAGAGATCCTTCATCAACTAGATGTCAAAACTGCTTTTCTCCATGGACATCTAGAGGAGACAATCTATATGACGCAACCTAAAGGATTTGAAGTTAAAGGAAAAAAAATCTTTATTGCTTACTCAACAAGTCTATCTATGGGTTAAAAAATTACCTAGGTGCTGGTATAAGAGATTCAATAACTATACTTCTAGCATTGGATTCATAAGAAGTTCATTTGACATATGTATTTATGTAAATACAGGTTCTTACAAGGACAAGGTTTACCTACTCATATATGTAGATGATATGTTGCTCGCAAGTAGGTCTAAAGAAGATCTAACCCATGTTAAAAACCTCTTGAAAAGGGAGTTTGATATGAAGGACTTAGAAGAAACAAGCAAGGTCTTGGGAATAAAGATCTAAAGGAACAAAGAGGAGTCTATTCTAAGCATCAATCAGTCCAATTACTATGAGAAGATCCTTAAAACATTCAACATGAATGATGCTAAACCTGTGAGCTTACCTATTGCTCAGCACTTTTAGCTTTCCTCAGCTAACTCTCCTAAATATTTTGACCAAGAACATTAGAAACAGATCGTTATCATACCCTATAGTCAAGCAGTTGGAAGTCTAATGTATTTAATGATTTCTACCAGACCTGATCTCTCATATTCAGCTAGCTTAGTTAGTAGATATATGTCTAATCCTGGTAATAGAAACTGGGAGGCTACTAAATGGCTCCTAAGGTACTTGGTTTGGTCTAAAAACTCAAGATTAGTCTATCATAGGTCAGCTGAACCAAACTTAGAACTTTATGGATATGTAGATGCTGACTATGCTGATGATTTGGACAAAAGGAGGTCCTTAACAAGTTACCTTTTCCTTTATGATCCTAATCTAATTAGCTGGAAAGCAACACTACAGCCTATAATAGCCTTATCTACAACAGAAACTGAATATATGACTTTAATAGAAGCAATCAAAGAGGCATTGTGGCTTAAGGGATTTCTGAAAGACTTTGGAATAGATCAAACAGTGGTAAAACTCTACTGTGACAACCAAAGTGCTATCCATTTATCCGAAAATCCTCAATACCACACTAGAACTAAGCACATTGATATCGAGTATCATTTCATTAGAGATAAAATTGAGATAGGGGAGATAGAAATTTTAAAGGTTCATACTTCAGACAATACAACTAACATGTTAACAAAACCGGTTTTAAAACTCTAAATTGATTAAATGTTTAGAACAGGTTGGTTTCGAGCTTCTAGACATAGGGTAGACACAATGGTCAGAATCAAGAAGATCGGAAGATTGCAAGGCATTAGAGTCAAGGTAGAGAATTTGAAGAAGCTTTGACTCAAATACCTTAGTTTTTATTTGTTTATAACTAACTTTGTAATGTAAACGATCAGCTGGTATGCTCTATAAATACATCTCATCTTTAAAACAAAAACAGAGAGTTTTCATCATTTTTTCTAGTTTTTTGTAAACAACGAAAACTGTACGCAATCTTTATTAGTAAAGAACTTGGGTCTTCCTGTGGACGTAGGTAATCTTGTCGAACCACGTCAACTCTGTATTTCATCTTCTTGCCTTTATCTATCTTATTCATACGACTATCTTCTTTCTGCAATTCGTGCGCCATACATTCACTAGTAAAAACGCATCGAATAACTGAGTATCGAGTTCAACCGTGCACTTATCTTTGCTATCGAGTGGCTTTAAATTGATCGTTTTTACCTTGTCGCACTGATTATTGTTCAAGAATCATCGAGTAAGATCGAGTATTAGTTCAGTTGTCATTGATTTCCATCGAGGATTTAACAAAAACTCGTCAAACGAAGAAGGGAATTCTCATCGAGTATCGATCATCGAGGATTTGCAGAATATTCCTTAGCCTTTTCTTCATTTTTCCAGTGTTGATCTTCAGTATTTGATTTTAGTGAAGAGTGGTTAACCCAACAACATTATATATGGTCATCATTGTATCATAAAAAGGTAGAAGTCTGACGGACATTAAAGCTCGTTGTCATTGTAGAGATATAATAACACACTAAACGATGTCGATCGCTTGATCAACATCAAATCCAAATCTATAATAGTTTAAGTGAGGTAAAAAATCAATCCTGTGGACGTTACTTAAACACTCAAATTATTACATTATTATATGACTCGAACACTTGCATTATTACATAGATCACACAATAATATATTGATTAACATTTTATTGTGGACGTGTCATCAACAAAGAACTTCACGTCAAATTATGTTCCATGCAAAGATCAACTTGCAGAGGGTCTCACCAAACCTTTGCACACTTCTCAGTTTCAATGGTTTCGAACTAGCTCACTGACCTATCCGAGCATATTCGCTTGCGGGGTTATTAAACAGTGTTATTAGAGGTTTTTGTTCATTTAATTAACGTTATTTTGTTGTTCTTCTTCTTATTATGATTTCGTGTTTTGTATTGTTTTTCCCCCTCCCATCATTATATGCTACGTGCTTTGGCGTGTTAGGGCTTGCTTATATAAAATGCAACCCTCCTCTTTTTTGTCATTAATATAGAATCATCTTGTCAACATGAGCATAGCTCAACTAGCATAATGTTAGTACTATTGATTTCGAAGTCAGAAATTTGATTCCTCGACACTATACTTTAATTACCATACCTTTCGAAAAAAACAAATATAGAATCATCTTCGTAAAAGTCTTTTCGTCATTTATGGTTTTTCTCCCTCTTTAATCATCAAGTTCATACTATTAATGAGGTCGATGTCAAATTTTAGATAAGAAAAAGTACAGTTGACTTTCACATGACAACAATTGTAAATTTGTAATTTGAGGAAGTTGCAAAACAAAAGAAAAAAAGACTTTGATGCCAAAATCAATATGAGAACAAATAATAAAGAATGAGTCAGAAGTTTAAGTTCCACATCTCATATTAAGATCTAGTTTTAATTACCTCATATGGAGTTATAATGAAGTATTTATAAAGAGAATGAGATAGAGTTTATTTTTTTCTCTAATTTATTTGAGTTAAAGTCCACCTTTATCTCGTATTTATGTTTTTTTTATTTTTGACCTTTAAATTCACCCACGGCCATACCCACATAGTATATCGCCTTACACACATGCAAGCTGAGTGCACACGTACGCCTTGGATTTGCAAATCCCATGCATACAAATATTAATTAATAAAAATCACGTGAAAAAATTTAGATTAATTTAAAAGTCATTCAAAAACAACTTTTAAATTCATCTACTTAAGTTTTATAAGTGATTATTAACATTTTTTCTTTTAAAAAAAAAATGTTATCATCTTAAAATTGAAATTATTGAAGAAGCTATATTAAAATAAATACACTTTAAATTATTATAGGAACGTATTGAAAATTCGATTTTGTTTAAAAACCATTTTCTTTCACAAGAGTTATTACAAACACACTATAAGTTAGATATAGATAATTTATGTCCAAACTTAACACAAGTTCCTCACTTCTACAAGTTTGCCCTTCAATTAATCTTGAATATTCCAATGGAATGCAAGATTAAATATCACATAAATAAGGATTTAATGCTTTCAATTATTGAAGGGTCAAAAGACTTACTAGATTAATAAAAAAGTTGCCTACAAAATAAATTGGTTTTGACCTAATTAGTAGCACCTTGTAAAAGGTACAACCCTCCTTAAAAGCCTTTAGGATTTAGATTACCCTTCTAGATCTAGGCTAGGTAGGAACAACCGTTCTTGGCCTAGAAATCGAACGGGGAGGATGTTCCTCGTTAAGAGGACGAAGAAGAAGAAACGAAAAATACGATGGCAACGATGCTAGCTTTGGAAAGGGAGGGAGAGATCGAGAGAGAGGGGAAGAATATAGGGAAGAAGATGGAAATCGTGGAAGAAGAGAGAAAAAGAATATTTATTCATTTACTATATTTTTATGAAAAATTTTAGTGATAGAAAAAATGTCAAACTATTTATAGAAATAGCAAAAAAAAAAAAAAAATCGATAAACATTGATATATTTCTATCAACGTCTATCTGTGATAGACTCTATCCTTTTCTATCACTAATAGATTTTGATAAACTTCTATCAACCTCTGTCAATAAGATTAAAATTTTTTTTTTTGTGTAAATAGTTTCTCTAATTTTTTTTTTTAATTTTTGAAAAATCTCCCTATTTTTATTATAAAATAATT
The DNA here is from genome assembly GCF_009727055.1 of Benincasa hispida. NCBI lineage: Eukaryota > Viridiplantae > Streptophyta > Magnoliopsida > Cucurbitales > Cucurbitaceae > Benincasa > Benincasa hispida. The sequence goes on along the minus strand of NC_052350.1, from coordinate 54,966,762 downwards.
TTTTAAAATCACGTCAAACATCTTTATTAAGATTAAATGGATTCCGTTAATTAATGGACTAAAATAGAGCATTACTTAATGTCAAAGTCTAAATGTTCTATATTATAAATGTAAGACTAATTTGTAGAGGTGTTCAAATAACCGAACAACCCAGACCACCCAACCAAATATAAAGGTTAGGTTTGGGTTATTTTGTTTTTGGGTTGGGTTGGGTTAAACTCTTTTTTTTTGGGGGGGGGGGTTGGGTTGGGTCGTGGGTTGGCTAAAATAATTGGGTTGAACCAACCTAATCCAAATTTATATATATATAAAAATAATATTCTAATATATTTTTCTCTTTGTTTAAAATTTGATTATTATGTATTTAGCATTTGAATTTTATAAGATTTTAGTTATTAGTCATATGTTGTATATAAATTTACATATTTTTAATTAAAAAGAAAAAAACAAGTTATAACCTGACAATCCAACCCAACCCAACCTGAATTTTAACGGTTGAGTTGGGTTGGGTTAGAGATTTTATTTAGGTTCTTTGGGTTGCCAATCCAACCAACTCGAATTTTTCAGGTTGATCCAAAAAATACCATCAACCCAACCCATGTACACCTCTACTAATTTGAAACAAACTTTAAATTTCAGAGATCAAAAGTATATTTCTTTCCTACATAATTAAACTTTAAAAAATTTAGAGTAAATTTTTAGAGAAAAGGTTTTTAAATAATATGTCCAGATGGTATGGAAGAGATCCTCTTTTCAAGTTTTCATTTTTCAAAACTAGCATCTTTTTTAAAACTCATTAGAATAGTATTTCTCTGTCCATCTCACCTGAGATCGACCACGAGATTTTGTTAAAAAATTAATTTTTTCTAACCATTGATTGATTTGAGCCTTGGTACATAGTTTACGCACTGAGAATCTGCTAATTTTTCAAATATTATGTAATTTTTCCAAACCTATCAAATCTTATATATTTTCAAATTTTCTACGAATTAAATTATCTTTACCAATACTTAACTTTTCAAATCTTTAGCCCTATTTCTGTTTTCACTATTATAATTCCCAAAATTTCAAATGAATTTATTAATTGTCCAAATGAATCTCAACTAATTGCATTTTGATTTTTAAATTTTAGGAAAGATTAAATTTTGTACAAAAAAAAATTAGATAAGATATAGAAAATACGGACATCGTTATTAATCTCGGGCATATTAACACCAAGATCCTATATATTTCTCATATCTTACTTAATTTTTTTATTTTTTTATTTGCAAAATATGATCTTTCTCAAATTTTAAAAATCACAAATCCATCACTTGAAAACCATTTGGATAATTTGAAAATTCATATAATTGTGGAAACAAAAATTGAGCTAAAAATATGTAAATATTGATATAATATTTTGTAAAGATAACTGAATTTAGATAACTGAATTTGTATAAAATTCGAAAATATATAAGATTTGGAAAGATTACATGATATCTGGAAAAAATAGCCGAATCTCGATGGTAATTTGACGAGATATATTGAGAAGGTTCAAAATAACCCTATAAATTAGAAAAAAAAAAAACTATTTTTTAACAAAATTTCGATAGATCGATCTCGAATAAGATTAACGAAGAAAAACTATTCAAACAAGTTCTAGAAAAGATGTTGGAAGAATTTATTTATGGCAATTCAACAACGATATGGTTATACTACACAAAAGAGAGCAAATTTGTTGGGTGAAAGAAAGGTATCTTAATGGTTCATTTGAGGGAGATTTTTTTTTTTTTTTCTTTTAAAACTTTAATAATTTATTTTAAGAGAGAGAAAGAAGTTTTGGTAGTGTTTGGTTATGGGGACAAGAATCCCTTTTTTAATTGGTTGGGTGTCAGAGAGAGGTGAACTGAATTATTGGTCTTCTCTTAACTCAACATTTGCTGTTCTCCATTTTACTAACTTTGCTTCCTTCACACTTCTCTCTCCTTCTTCACTTACAAAAGACAAATCCTTTCATAAATATGATTTTAAATACCAAAAAAATTCCATCCTTAAATTTTGAATTTAATTTCTAATTCATCTTTCAAGTTTCCAAAGATTACACTTGTACTTTTAAAATATTTTTTTATCTTTAAATTTTAAGTTTCATCTCAATTTGATCTATAGGTTTAAGATTTAGACTTTTAACCTTGTTTTTTTCATTGAATACTTTTGTTAATTAATTTTAGGATAATTTTTTTAAATGAAAAAATTGCTGATAATATTTACAAATATAATAAAATATCACCGTTTATCATTACACTTTTCCATATTTGAAAATAAGTTAGACTCATTTTTTTTATATTTGAAAACAATCATTCATTTTAAAGGTCATATCATAATAATTTTAATTTATTTAACTAATAGTTAACGTCGTCAAGTCGTCAAATACTGAAGTGAACATTAATGGAAACTCGATGATAAGAATAAAAAATATTGGAACCTAAGAACCAAATGAAAATTGAACTTAAAATTCAATGGTAAAAATATAATATTTTAGAACATATAGATCAAATAAAAATTATTGCAAAATTCATATATAAAATGTGACGTTTGAAATTTATGAAGAAAATGAAAACTATACTCAAAATCTAGGATAAAAAGAGATTTTTATTTTTAGAAAAAGAAGTACAATTTTAAAGTCAATTTCCACTTAGATACACTCAAAATATCCGACTCGACTCAATCCAATAAAATGATCAAAATTAATTAAATAATTAAATTTGGAGACCATTTGAATCGTGATAGACGTGACCACATTCAATTCTCTCCAGACAAAAATTTTTTTCTTTTATTTATTTATAATTATTTACTCCACAGATAAACTCTGAGGACTACCCATCCATGAGTTAGATATATAATTTTATGGATCCTTTTTCATCCATTTTGTAATTTACGTTTTCTTTTCTTTTTTGCTTCTAACTCTTTATTTTTTTTTTTCTTTCTTGTAATTAAGAAAGTTTTTTTAAAATGTGGTTTCTTGTGTTGATTTTAATCTCTATCAAATATAATAATAAATTAAACTAGAATCTATTTTTTGAATGTTGTTTTTAAATATAGAAAAATGAGTAAACTTATTTATTTATCAATGTCTATCACAAATAGATACTGATATTTTGCTATATTTAAGAATATTTTCAACAATTTTACCATTTAAAATAATTACATTTTTTAAAAAAGAAATCAAGTATTTCTTAAAAAAGAATAAAAAATATATATATTTATGAGAAAAAATAATTGTAAATATTTAGTAAAAACACAATTCTTTTAGTGCTGTTATTCCAGATGAAGATTGTTGTATTGTGAATATGCTCACTGTCTTGAAAGCAAGAACGAATGCGACCTCGGTGTTATATATACATGCATTCGTCAGAGAATGAATTTAATAAAATTAGTTTTGAATGATTGAATTTAAGATTTATTGAAAATACAATGATATTTTAACCTATTATATTTCACTTTCTCATGTGTAGAAAGAGAGATGGTTTATGAAGGAAAAGATATGAAATGTAAAACAATGCTAGGATGAGAGTTTCTTTTATCAGCTTTAAATTTGCCAAAATAATAATAATAATAACAACAATAATAATAAAAAAAAAAAACAACAAAGATTCTAAGACAGTGTTTGGGTTTCTTTTTTCAACACTTTAAGGAACATCAAGTCATAAGTTGACACTGAAGAGTTTTTTTTTTGTTTTTTTTAATATTTTATTTTATTTTATTTATTATTTTTTTACAAATAACTTACCTTATTCATCTTCACTTCCAACATTCAGACACACCCAAATCCACTTTTTCCCCTTTTTTTGCTTGCTTGTCTTTCAAATATTCCCTTTCTTTTCTTTTTTTTTCCCTCTCTCTCTCTACTTTATTGATTCATGTGTAAACACCTAGAGAGACATGGACAGTCATCTAGAGAGAGAGAGTTTTTTTTTCCTTTTTCTTTTTTTTTAAATAAAGTGAATGAGCATTTAGTATTTTTTTTTTTTTTTTGGCTATTTTCGTAAATTGAACATTTATTTACAAATACGACAAAATATCCTATTATCAATGATAGATCAGGATAGAAATTGTTCATTATCTAATTCATGTTTATCAGGTCACAAACAGACGTCTAACACGGTCTATCATCGTCTATCACTAGTAGATAATGACATTTTATTGTATTTAAAATAATTATTTTTTTTTAATGATAGAGTACCTTTTTCCTCTGCTTAAATTATATCTATATTATATAAGTTCCTAGATTTCCATACTTATTTTGTTTTAATCATCCAACGGTCGGATTCATGATGTTTCTATTCATTTTTCCTTTCCTTTTGAAGTTTTTCAAAACCACAAAAAAAGCATTAATTTTTTAAATTCGTAAAAATTGTAAAAAAAATTGTAAAATATAACCTAACCATTTTGAATATTTTATTCAATTATCTTAAAGTTGGTTTAGTCAAACTATTTTGTTTTTTTTTTTTTTTTTAATTATCTAAGTCTATGACCTTTCATTTTTATGTTTAATAGGTTATGAGTTTTATAAAATGCCTAATAAACTCTTGAACTTTTGATTTCGAACTTAATAAGTGTTTAAGCTTTTGATTTTATGTCAATAGGTCTTTGTAAGTATTGAATATGCAAACACTAGTAGAAATTCGGATTTTAATGTCTGTTGGCAACCGACATTAAAGATAGTGTTATTAAAGCCTTTAATGTCGGTTTAAACCGATATTAAAGAGCTTCAATAATACCAATAACACAGCCTTTAATGTCGGTTGCAACCGACATTAAAGCCTGATTTTTTTTAAAATTCTTAACTGACATTAAAACCCGAATATGTCCATTTTATCAATTATTGTCCCTTTTTTAAAGTTCCCTTGCCAAATCCATTTTTTTGGTAAAAAAGTATAACATGACACATCATCATCGAACGCTATGGCTATGACATATTATTCATGTATGGATCTGTCTCTTATACACATCTAGATGTGTATAAGAGACAGGCTAACTGTTGCTGCTCGAATGTACTTTGGTTTCCATGCCAAGAGAAAATAGAAGAGCCGGATTGCAGGACAAATCACTCAGTAGAGTTCAGTGAGGTTGCAACTTAGATAATCATAAGTTGAGATGTTACCATAAGACTTGCAATGGTTGGAATTGGTATAGGCTTTCAGCATAAACATGAAACATGACCCAATGATAATGTTATAACATTATTTCTCTTGTGCCCAAGAGAGAGTGGGCAATAATTTCAGCAGCCTTATTGGTCACTTGGCCAAATAAAGTAGGTCTGACCCAGAAACATTGTGAAGAGCATTTGCATATGCTGCCATTATGCCTTCCACTCCTTCCACCTATTAATTAAGTTGATGTTCAATTCAAATGAATGGGAAATAATAAGCAAAAAGACGAACATAAAGCTTAAAAGAGTTAAAGGTTACAATATTGAAAGTAAAAGCACAAATATAGAATTGTAAGAACCTCAAGTTGAGTTGTTGGAGCTGTAGTCAAGTTGAAACAATGTGAAACGTTGCCATCTAATGTTCTTGCTCCGAACCCCCAAGCTGGAAAACGTCGATCAGTGTCGTAGAATTGAATTACCTCCCTTACTTCCGTTATGGCTTGCCATAAATTCAAGTAGTTTTTCAATTATGTTTATTATCTTTATCTCCTACTACAGCAAAAGAAAAAAAACAAACAAAAAGATCACCAGATATAGAGATTTAAACTTCCAGCCCATAGAACAAAGAACAAGTTATTAATATATTGAATCTTTGAATAATTCAATTATACTAAGCTAACAACTTTCTAAATTAAATGAAGTATTAAATTTATAATTTGGAAGTATAGTTGAAGTGATGTGGCTAACCTGCTGGTAACTATTCAACCGTCCACTACGGTCAATGTAATGCAATGAATTTGGATTGTAGGGATTTCCGTTCGAAGCTGCAAAAAGCACTTAAACCATGAATCCCACAAATTTAGGAATTAAAAGCATTGAATTTCTAAATCTGCTACCGAACTCTGAGAAGACATAAAACATGAATGCAACATCTTCATTAACCCAAAAGAGGGACAACTAAGTATAAGAAATTCTATAACTAATTAAGGCGATTAACTTTAGAATTTATTAATTTCGACATCAGAATTGGCCGAAGTAAAAAGAGAATGTGGTAATTTTTTTTCATAGAAGGTATTTGTAAAATCAACAACGACCATAAAATTAAGCTGAAATCCACTAGAAATGTAATCAAGAAAGTTGAATTGTATTTTCTCAACGTAGTGATCAACAAACAGCTGACCTTTTAGAACCTAAAGAACACAATTATATTATATCAATATGAAGAAGAAGAAGAAAAATCAATACTAATAATTTCTGGAAATGTGAGAGATCCGACCTTCTCATAGCCACCATGAGAAGAAGATGAAATAACAAAATTTGCACCACTTTTTTCTCTTTCGAGATCACCCATCGATTTTTGGAGTTTATTGAACAAATGGAAATATGCACATGAAGAAAGCGCAAGTTAATAATTTATAAGACAATTTCAATTTTGTTTGATTACTTAAACAAGTCAATGTTTTTACCTTCAATTTTAAAATGTTAAAATAGATCAGTCTTAAACTTTGAACAACGGACCTTTTTAAAACTAAACTAGAACATAACTTATGAACCAAGCAATGGATCATACAAAACCTAACCAACAAATAATACTCAAAATCTACTCATAGAGATAGATATGTTCAAACTCTACCCACAAAAGTAATCGCATCTGGCTACTAATAAAATTCCTTCCCATATTCTAGTTTAAGGTATACTTTGATAATTTTTTTCCATAATGGAAAAGTAAAGACTAGACATTGATGAATTTATAAAATAGTTACCCAACTAATTCATGATTGCCATTGCTATTGAAATCAAAGCACTGAATGACCAATGGATTATCTTGTATTTAAAGAGAAAATCAGAAATTATTAATTTTTTTTTTTAAAAAATAAGGAGGCTATAAAATATTATTAATGAGAATAAGATTCATAAGGCCATATGCTTGCCTTGTTTTCAAACTTCTGCATGCTCAAGCATAAAGATCTTCAAATAGGATTAAGATTGTCTTTAACCACTTTAGTTTTACAGATTGGAATTGAGCCTCCAGTTTCAACAACTCTAGATATTCTCAGGAAAGGATCCTAAAATAAACAATTAAACAAAGAGCACAAAAATCAAAGGCCTTTAATAGAAACAACAACAATGAATTTAATATTAGTTTGAAAATATTTTTAATCACTAAACAATACTGTGGTGTTTTGGTTACATAGTCAAATGTGCTTCTAAGAAGTTCAAGAATAAGTTCATGTTTAATTCTCAACTTGCCTTTCATAAATCAATTTCACTATGTTGGACTTTGAAAAAGAAAAAACATTTGAAACATACGCTTTTAAAAAAAAACGTCTTTATTGTCAAGATGAGAACAACGCAGTGTTATTTCAACGACACTTCTCGAAGCAACTGTTTTCTATGCTCGAATAGTGAGAGACACCAAGTTTCTTGAACCTCCATGCTCAAACATAGAGTTAAACTTCGACTATGTTTGGTTAGTATTTGCCATGCCAAAAATTATAAATAGAACGTATGTAAAAGAGTTTTTATAAACAAAAAGTATCTTTGAACCACAACTTTCAAACAGCTCCTGAGCTTTTACTTATCTCTGAAAGAACACAACTAGCTTCTCCTAGAAAATCTTGGTGACTCAATTTAATTATCTATAAATAAGTATAAACAAAGGTTTAGGATAGGAATTATGAACAAGGAAAAATGATGTAAAAGTGACATAGACAATAAAATGAAATAATCTTATATCTTCACTGGGACATTGTAGTATTTGGTATCAATCTCTTGTGTTTGACACAAATCAAAACTTGAAAAGAAAGGAAATGCTGAAAAGAAAGATCTACATTTCTAACTGAACATACAAATCCAACAAGTTAGAAATCCTCAAAGTATGTATACGTGAATATCCAACATTCGAAGAAGAGACACTTGAAGAAAATCATAGATATGCAGCTCTAACTGAAAAAGAGGAAAATCTTCCTTATAGAATAAAGAAAAGCATGCACAGGCGACCGATCAAATTCGCAAGAGAAACAACAACAATCCAATTACTGGCAAACCGGATGAATATAAACAATAATTTTTTTTATTTTTATGATTCCTTGTAGCCATACAACCAAGCACAAAAGTGAATTCAATTTGATTAAACCATATTCTCCCTAGATTAAATCGCAAAAAACAAACCTCCCGATATCCATAATCTTGATAATGAAAGAAAACAAGACTAAACCAAGGATCTTAGACTTCTTTAATTAGCCCCCAAGCAACGCAAATCTTGAAAAACAAATGACAACAAGAGTAAACCAACGATTTCATATTTGAGAACGCAATACTACCAATAAGAACTATTAAGCACCATTTCTTACGCGGAGTTTTACGCCCCTGATTCTCTTGGATAAAGAAAGTGCATGAAAGTAGATCAATTTCGAAAATTAAAAGATAGAAGAATACTTGGTCACAAAGAACTAGTTCTTGAACGGCATCTGACAACTCGACGCTCTGGATAGAGATTCCAGAGAAAGACATAGCGAGTACACGAGGGTTTCTCCTCCGATCTTTCACAGAACCGAATGACAGCACAAATCAAAACTTGAAAAGAAAGGAGATGCTGAAGAATTATAATCAAGATAGGGTTTGGGCGATGCTAAAGAAAGGGGTGTTGAATGACGCGACATAGGGTTTGGGCGATGTTGAAGAAAGGGGTGGTGAACGGCGCGACATAGGGTTTGGGCGAAGAATGATAATTGAGAAGGACGTGATAAATTAGGGATATATTATTTAATAAAATAAGAAAAAAAACATTACACCTTTAATGTCTGTTTTAAACCGACATTTGAGCTCATCTTCAATGTCGGTTTAAAACCGACATTAAAGATCCATTTTTTTTTTTTTTAAGAAAACCGACATTATACATCCGATTTCACTTTTTCCAACTGACATTAAAGCCTGAATTTCTTCTAGTGAAATGATCTATAAAACATCGAATTGAAAGTTTAGAGATCTATTTAACATTTTTAATTAAAATTTAAGGATCTATATGATATAAAGTTCAAAACTTAGATACCTATTAGATACTTGTTAAAGTTCATAGACATAAACACAAAACAATAAAGTTTTGAGGCTAAATTTACAATTTAACTTCATTTATAAAAAAAATAAATCTTAAAAGTTAAGAGATAAAAAGAAATGTGTTACTAATGTCTTTCCCTAGGCTCATGATTTGCCACCGACCAACATTTCGATATATCTCCTGTATGATCACATCATCTTACTTGTCTCGAACAACTTACGAAAGTGGAGAATGTCCCAAAAAACAACCACATGTCCTATTTAGCATGTATTGTACTCACTCGCATGTTTCATAAGAATTATTTCTTGGAGTTTACCCAAACATAGGATTAATCTTATGCAAACATGCTTAAATTTGACATTTCTATATTGAAGATATCGAAAAAGATTGTGTATTTTATCGGCATAGGTAGTAACTATCCATTCTTTTTAAACATTTTTTTAACCGCATTTTCATATCACAATGTCATTCTAAGCAAATTGTCTAAATCAAGTAAAGTAATCTAATAAGGTGAGAGGGGATGTAGGGGATGCTCACATACTAAATTCGAATTATAAAATCTAAACTTTAGGCATTACAATCAAATACGTTGTATTTATTTATTATTTATGACAAAAATGAAAGAGAGAAAAAAACAAGTCAGAAACTTTTGTTTTTATATAAAAATACATAATAGAAAAAAAAAACATTCAAGGAAAAAATAAATGAGAATGTTACATACCACATGCAATATTTTAAAAATATATATTATTTTATTCTATGATTTCTTTTTAGTTATTGTTGATTTGTCTTTTTTTTTCATTGAACTAATTAATAAAAGGTTGACAAAAATTTGCCATTTTATTTGATCAATTAGATCTCACTATGAATGGATACATGTTTGAGGCCAACATATATGGTAGGGTATAGGTGTTAAGACTTTCAAAATAGTTTTAAGTTTGTTAAATGATTGAGAAAGAAAAAAAAAATAGTATTGTACTTTTTTTCAAAGTTATTTTTCTTATGAAATTTGTCCAATAATAATAATAATAATAAATTATTATTATTATTATTATTATTATTATTATTTTCCAGTCAGAAATATAATTTGCGAATATCTTTCAAAATTTACGGTAAAAATACATGGTATCTTGAATGAATTTTATTATAAAAGAAAAAAAAGAAAGAAAATTGAAGCATTATTATAATAGAAAAAGTAATTAGCATGAAAGTCTATATGCCATGCTAAAATTTAAACCTTATAATCATTATCTATCTGAAAATATATTAAAACTTAGTATTTTATATAACTCTGCATGCATCTACTTACCATTCCTTTTAGTTTAATAAACAAACGAAGGATTCATACATCTGATCTTTTGATGAATGGTATATGTCTTAATTATAAGTTGAACTGTACTCAAATTAATTATTTATAAGATTCAATCTACGTGATCAAGCTAATCAACGAAGAAGAGGAAGATTTTTGTTAAAATTAAGAAAAGCAATAATAAAAATGATGTGTTGACCTCTAAGATGGACAAGATTTCTAACTGTTCGACTCAAGATCGAGAAACATAGTTGTTCATCGTATAGTTGGAGAAACTTGTTTTAATCTTTCTTTCTTTTTTAATGACTAGATGAACTCTTTTTCCCATTAGAAGAAGATGAAATGTTTTTAATAACATGTAATTTCTCTTCTTAGTTTTCTTGAGTCATTTATAAGGATACGTGGACCTAATTGGTATTTTCTTAATATAAATTTTATTTTTTTAAAAAAATGTTTTATATAATATTTGTAATTAAATCCAATTTGAGATTATAACATGTTATTGGTCTTATTGGACAATATTGCTAAAATGTAATCAATGGTTATTAGTACATACCTAACTGGAGGACCATTATCATTTAGGATATGGTCAATGGTCAAAAAGCTAAGAATTAGTTGATATAGAAAGCTAAGTTAAATAATGTATGTTCTATATGGTATTTCATTATTTCCTATGGATAGCTTTTATTATGAAGGTATATTATAAAAGTAGAATTATAGATGTTAAATGTCAGTGGTCACAAATTAATTTTAAGTTTTCTTTTCATATATATTTTTTTAAATATGTTATCATTCTTGAGTTATAAAATTATTATAAATATCCAAGTAAAATATAACATAAAATTTTTGGATAATTTTAATAGCTAATTTTTACATAAAGTATTTTACACTTTTAATTAAAAAAATTAGAGACCTAGAAACAAGAAATTATGAGTCCGTTTGGTTCGTGATTCATTTTTGTTTTTATGTTTTCGAAAACAAAAAATACAAGAAAAACAATAAAAACGTGTTTGGTATACTTATTTTCAAAAACGATTTCCAAAAACAATCCTTAAAATAGCCCATTTTCAGAAACAATAAATTATTCCAAGAAAGGGTTGTTCAACACATGTGTGTTTTTGTTTTAAGGATTTTTTTTTAATCAAAAGTGTATAAATAAAAACGAATTTTTTAAAAGAGTTTTTTCTAAGTTAATTTAAACATGCTCTTAGTCTAATTACATTAATAGATTTTAAAATACACTTTCTCTTTCTTAAAATTTTTTCATCTGGAGTATTTTCTTTTTAATTATTATTATTTATTAGATTATCTTTTTTAATTCTCTCCTCCCTTCCTTATTTATATGTTTCCTTTATTTTATGAGATTTCATTTTTTTTTTTTTATTTCTCCTAGTTGTAAATTGATCACTATAAGAAACATCCCTTTTATGTTTCTTTTCTTTTTCTTCTCATTTTTTTTATTATATAGACACATTTTGAATAAAAATTGAATAGTATGGAGGGCTAAAAAGTATCTAGACTAGAGTTTTGTGTAACAATTGTGTAATTAAGTTTATTTATTTAAGTTATATGTGTAGAAAGCCCTAGCCCTAATTTAAATTAGTAAAAGTGACAAAAGTCTATATAACATTTTATTTCAAAACCTAATAAAATAAATATATCAAATTATTAAAACAGTAAATTAAATAAAATTATAATTTTAGTAAAAAATTCAAAAGATAAATATTCTTCTAAATTTTTAGATTATTTTAAACTTAACTATAGATTAAAATAATTAAGATGACAATTTTAAACTAATCTAAAATACAACTACTAATTAAATATAAGAAAATATTACATAAACTCAAGATTTCTAAATTTGCACTTCATTTCAAGCTTCCTAAGCTTGCACGCAAAACACCCCTTTATTTCTTTTAATGAAACGAAAAATGAGGAAACAACTATTAAATATCTTATACTTTATTTGATAAATATTTGGTTTTTGGTTTTTGAAAATTGTTTTTACTTTCTCACAAATTTTTTTATTATGGTTTTTATCTTTTATAAGTAAATATTTGAATTCTTAGCCAAAATATTAAAAAAAAAATCTTAAAAACTACAAAATAAAGAAACCCCTATTGGGGTAGTTGCCTTAAAACCTCATAGTTTTATGTCAGTTAGATAAATGGTTGATTAATTTTATATTACTTGTGCAATAATCCATTAACCTAAGATCCAAGGTTATCTGATGTAACTTAAATATATGTGAAGACATACAAGTAGATCATGCTTGATAACCTAAATGATTTGTAGTATATAGATAAGGTTGAGTGCCTTATCTTGGTAACACTACTAATACGACCCGTTTTATAGTTGTTACAATTTTTGTAAAATATTATAAATAATCTGATCCTGATCATTCTTATGGAGACATGTGTGGGAGGTACAAAAGAGTTTGTATAATGACCAGACCATGAAATGTTAAGTCTTTCCTTGTAACACTATTGCTAGTAGAGACTTACATTTCACCAAGATGACCATAGGTGACTTGACCTTAATCTTCAATGAGCTGTGAACTTCTGCCTATGAGGGCGATCCTTTGATTTGTATGGGTGAGAGTGACTAGATTTGCCGACTCAATAAGCTTACCATTTTGGGGATTCGTCTAATTGGGAAGCCACTACAAGAAAATTGAGCTATTTCGACAATCTTTTATCGGAGGCTATAAAAAACTTTTGAGAAAGATATACATTTATTGAAGGTATTTGAAAAACCTTTGAAAAATATGTATTTTTTATTGAAGGTTAATAAGAACCTTTGAAATAGATATATATTTATTAGAGGTTTTGAAAAAACCTTTGAAAAATATGTAGTTTTTATCGAAGGGTAATAAAAACCTTTGAGAAAGACATACATTTATGAGAGACTTTGATAAGTCCTTTGAAAAATATGCACCTTTTATTGAAGGTTAATAAAAACCTTTGAGAAAGGTTAGGATTGTGAAGATGCGTTAGACGATCGTGAAGATGCACGTGGTGTTAAACGATGAGGAGTGACGCGCTAGACGATTGGGCTATACGATAGACAAAGTACTGCACGATCAGTGAAAGCACTAGACGATAAGCGTAGAAGCTGAATGATAGCGCTAGATGATAGCCATGCTGCGCTAAACGATGAGCAGACACGCTACACGATAGGCGGAATACTAAGCGATGGGCGCTGGGCGATAGACGCAGGCGCTGGGCGATGACGTTAAGCGATAAGCGGATGCATTAAACGATTATGAAGATGCACGCAATGTTAAACAATGAGAAGTGACACGCTAGACGATTGGGCTATACGATTTGCAAAGTACTGCAAGATCAGTGAAAGCGTTAGACGATAAGCATAGAAGCTGGACGATAGCCATGCTGCGCTAAACGATGAGCATACGCGGTACACGATAGGCGAAATACTAAGCGATGGGCGTTGGGCGATGACGTTAAGCGATAGGCAGATGCGTTATACGATAAGGCGTCCGTGCTAAATGATGGAGGTAAACGATGGGTACGATAGCTAAATGATAGGCTATACGGAAGTGATATTAATTTCAATTTCTAAGTTGTTAACCTACCTAACCCTATCTGCCCTTGCCCTGCCCTAGATCTCTAATTGCAATTTCTCGCTTTCTTTCATTTCTTTCTTAATTGATAAACCTCTGATTCTTCTTCTTAGTGTTTCCCTCGATTCCCTCAATTCCATGTTCAACTTCTCCTAATTATCTTCCATTTCTATGCTTCTTTTTCTTCTTTTTCCTTCCCGGATGGAACCTCGCGTCGGCAATAAGTTTTGCCTTGGCCGGAAGACCGATAGCGGCTCCTTCGGGGAGATCTATCTTGGTTCGTCTGGTTTTTCTCCATTCCAGCTTCTTATTATGCTGCTCTATTACAACAACTAGATTTTAATGCTTCAATTCCATCTGTAGGTACTAATATACAGACGAATAAAGAGGTTGCAATTAAATTCGTAAGTGTTCCGATCTTAATTCAACACTACGATTCTAGCTCCACCTACTCTCTCTCTCTTCTCCGCTTAGATGCGTTTATTTTCCCTTCCTATTCCTAGATTTGGAGATGGAACCTTATATTGTTGATTTTGGTCTTGCAAAGCTGTTGAACCAAACTTCTTCACCAACAACTTCTTCTTCTTTTGCAGGAACAATTGGCTACATTGCACCAGGTATCATTCTACACATACATTAGGAATTAACTCTTCATTCTCATGTTTTTGTTTTGAAGTATCAAATTATGTGGTGATGCGTGTTATGGGTTTGAGAAAGAAGTCATCAGATCTATCATTTATGGAGGTGGGGAGTATCATGGCTTGGGTTCGTTTGGGTTGGAACGGGATAGGAGAAATAGATAGTTTATAGATCTTTTTTCTCCTTTTGAGTTCATCACTCACTAATATACATAACCAAATTGTGTATTTAAATCAACTAATTACACTCATCATATTATTAATGATTAATATTTTATTTCCTTCAATTTGTCTTATTGAATTTCTTTTGAGAGACACCCAATTGCTGTCATGGAACATGAATAAATTAGCTATAGAATTAACTCGGTTCTTGAAATTTGATCATCATTGTGTACCATAGTTACTTTAGCAATAGAATCATATTTGTTGGACTTTGTTAATCAATGCTAATGTTCAACTAACTCCACATTTTCTGCAATCTACACAACTTTGGTTTCTTAGGTATAGTTGGAAGCTTTGCTGACTTTTTAATAACAAAAAAAGCCTCTTAATGACATTCTTCTCTCAAGATTTCTCAAATGAAATGAAATTTAAACTAACTTTTGTTCTTTACCTTCTAGGAAGGAAGGGCCTATCAAAATAAGGCATTGGTTGTGCCTTTGGAACCAATTCCTTTCTCAACCTCTTTAGTTCTTCCTCCTCAGACATCTGTTAGTTACCACAAAAACCAAACAAATCAACACATAATATGAATTGAATTGATAGCCATTTCATATTTTTTTCTATACCTTATGTTGTTTCTCTCTTTCCATCTTATATTGTTCTATCACAAACAACTTCTCTGCTACCTGTTCATTAACAAAAACAAACATGGATTTATGAATTTGGGTTGCAGGCCATATATCATATTACTTTACTTTTCACAAGGGATTAACAGAAGCTCTTTCCTGAGATCAGAAAACCACCTGATGATCAAACTCGGCGCGATCTATTGCCCTTACATCACTGTGAAGAACCAGATCCACTAGTATTGTAATTTCCTTCATAGGGGGTTTAACAAGGCACTGCAAATGGATATGGACATTTTTCTTTTAAGCACTAATGGTGCATTCAAGAGCTGAAGTTCAGTTCAACACATACCTGCATGAACGCAATTCTTGTCAGCATAGAGATGGGCCAATTTACACATGTCACGAGTTATGTCAACAAAGTAGAATAGACCCCAGAGGCCCTTGATGCAATTACTAGCGCAAAGCTTCACTGTGCTGCAGGATTGGCTCACTTGGAAGCAAAGAAGTACAAACTTGCTGCTCGCAAGGTTTGTTTTCTTGTGCGCATTATGATCCAATAGTTTGGTTGGTTCGAATTGTATTGAACTTCCTTCTTCGAAGTTCCAATTCAGAGAGTGCAATATGATCATGCTTTTATCATTTTAATCACATATTATTTATAAGTTGTGTTTGTGTATTGGTATAGAGTAAAGAACAGCACGATCATCGTAGGCTTTCTTTATCGTATCCCCTCATATCTAATCTACATTTTGCACTTGAGTTCTGCTAAATGTCTATTAATGTTGATTGTGGCGTTGAGGTGGGTTTCTCTTACATTCTGATTATGCAATTCTTTGCTGTATTTGCAGTTTTTGGAGACGGGTCCTGAATTAGGAAGTCATTATAACGAAGTGATCGCACCTCAGGATGTTGCAACATATGGTGGTCTTTGTGCACTTGCAACCTTTGACCGCTCAGAGCTTAAGGCACCTATTCTTTGTTTCTTTTTCCTGCTAATCATGTTCCCTATGGAATGAAAGGCAAGTGACTTGCTGATTTTTCTGACTAATTGTTTTAATCTGGCAGTCCAAAGTTATAGACAATGTCAACTTTCGAAATTTCTTAGAGTTGGTTCTTGTAGTCCAAGAGCTGATCAATGATTTCTACTCAAGGTTTGTGGAGTTATTGTACATTGTGATAATCGGTAGTCACTAATATTTGTAAGGACATTTTTTATCTCTAGCCTTAGTCACATGAAACCATCTTTTCAGTTTTCATGAATACTAATTTTAAATTGGATCAGACATGGTTTTAAGGATACACATAAATTTAATCACAGGTGAATGCATTTTTTCAATCATTGAATTCTTCCAACTTAACATATTACTTCAGGTATGAAACTTTCTTGTTAATATTTTTGTTGCTTATAAGCGAGTAAGTTTTGAATACCTCAAATGTTTTAGCAATTGGTCATATGGATTAACTTGCATGCTCTGATGTTCCTATATGACCCAGTAGTTTGATTGGTAAAGATCTGTTTTTCTATTTTTTTTTCGTCATGATGAAGTATTCATTTTTCTTTGTAGCCATTATGCATCATGCTTGGACTACCTTGGGAATCTTAAGCCTAACTTATTGCTTGACATTCATTTACATGACCACGTCGAGATGCTTTACGATCAAATACGCCACAAGGCTCTCATCCCATTTAGGTAAGTTTTGTAATTTATTTTCTTCTTCTTCTTCTAGTTTGGCTACCAATTAGTCTATCGATTGCTCACCTTAGCATTGATCTTACCAATTACAATGGCTACCGTAGAGAGGACATTTTATGCTATGAGTATTATAAAGACTCAGTTGCGTAATCGAATGGGAGACCAATGGATGAATGATTGTCTTATAACATATATTGAGAAAGATTTATTTGATAAGATAGGTAATGAAGTTATTAGTTATCGACTTCAAAATATGAAATCTCGTAGAGGACAATTGTAATGTACGAAAGTCAATAAATTTAAAATTTTTTAGAACTACTCACTTATACGAACTATAAGACCCCACATCAACAAAATTTCTGGATCCGCCACTGCTAGGGATTATTATCACTTGTCACAAAGTTTCAATCCTTGAGGGACATATAATCCACTTTCAATTAGCTTTATATCAGGCAGATGCTTAGTGCTGCAAGTAGATGTTCAAACATCTCATTCTTCCTCAGACTTGTACATTGGTCATGTCTATCTATTGGATATAGGAATGGGGGATCATTCCTTGCTTGTTTGAGGGATAAACCTTGGCGAATCTAATTTCTATTGTTCCATTTTACAAAAATTTAGAAAACAAAGAAAATACATAAATAGAGACTCTCTAATTGGTATGCATATATATCATGCATTCAGTTGAACAAACCTTCTAAAGGTGGCTCTAAACTTCGCAGGTTTTCTCAAGTTACAAGGGAAGGGAAATATGTGCAATCAGATGTTCCGCGATAACTAGTTTATGGCACTATAGTATCTGTTAGAAAGATGATTGTAGTTGATTTTTCAAACCGAGATTTTTCCAATGTCAGAAATAGCTTCGACAGGCCAAACGAAAAAGACGATTCACTAACCTTTGGAGGAGGTAATCCTGGCAATGCCCATTTCATCACCTTGCTCTTTCCTTGAGCGTTGTCTTAATGAGTCCGAACAACGACTTCAAGAATTTGAATGACAAAGAAAAGAATCTGAACAACAAAGAGAGGTTGAGGTTGAAGCACTTAGGTGTCAAATAAGCGAATTAGAAAATCGTTTTGAGAATAGATTTCAAAAAATGATGGCAGAGATGCATAAAAAATTTGTTTCTAGTTGATCAATTGTAGTTTGATGTTATAGAATTTCGATAACTTTTTGGTGTACTTTTATGATATATAAATTTACTTCCATCTATGTCATTGTCTATTTTTCTATTCTATTCTTATACTTTGTAATTCAGAGTACTACATGTAGATGAATTAGTAAAAACAACCTTCCGAGATTTGTCAATAAATGTGCTAAAAGGTTTTGTAAGAGAATTTTCGAAGGATATACAATTGTTGATAAATAAGTTTTTATGAAGGTTTTAAAAATTTTAAAAATAACATGATAAGCCTTTAAAAATAATGAAAACCTTCGAAATAGACTACTTGATAATAGATAATTATTGATAAATAATTTGACAATCGAAGATATATAACCTTTAAATAATAATAATTTTTTAAAGTTAATCAACCGATAACCTTTGAAAAAAGATGTATCGAAGGTCTATTAAATTTTTTTTCGAAGGTTTTGACCTTCGAAAAGGTCAATTTTCTTGTAGTGAGCTGGGAATACAACTACACAAGAAAGAATTCTCTCTTAAGATAAGTTGCTCATTTAAGGATTGATTCTGGGGCTTAAACAATGAGGCACCTCACCCTCTCCTGACCTAAAATGGGTTCGGTCATAGTTGGACTATGACTAATTGTTTATTAGAGGGATCGATGGTACTTAAGAAGTTAGATGTAACTATAGAGGTAGAATGATGATCTGACCCAGCTATACTTATGAGCGATTTGTGAAGGGTCAACGAATTGTTGATTGGTTATATCCAATGGACACAAAAATATATCTATAGTGTGAAAAATTCAGTTGTCGGTCTTTAATGGAGTGACTGACAATTAATGAATGTTGATTCATTTGATTAAAAGAGTTTAATCAATTAAATCTCGTATCATTGGAGCTTCAATTTATAGGTTTATAAGGTCCCATCGTTAGCTCAATTTAAATATAATTTTTATGAGAGAAATAAATATTTGAATATGATTCAAATATTAATTATATGAATATGATTCATATAAAAACTATATGTTAAAATTTAATGTGAATATGATTCATATTAAATTTATATAGTTTTATGAGAGAAATAAATGTTTGAATATGATTAATATAGGAACTATATGTTAAAATTAATATGAATATGATTCATATTAAATTTATATATTTTATTGAGAGGTGTTATAATTTGAATATGATATAATTATTATTTATATGAATGTGATTCATATAAAAACTATAGGTTAAAATTAATATGAATTTGATTCATATTAATACCTTAGGTTATTTGAGAGAATAATAAACTATAGTTTATATTATATGTGATATAACATATAGTTTAAATATATATTAAATGGTTAATATATATATATATTAAATTCAAATTTTTGAATTTGAATTTATTAAAAATAAAGGGGAGAGAGTTATAACTCTCTCACTCCTTAATCTCTCTCTCGTAACAAATTAGAAGAGAGAGAAAGTTCTCTCTATGCGTCTCTCTTTGGTTATCCTTTTCTCTGTGAATTTCACAGAAAAAAAAACTCCTAATTTTCTTCTCTTTCCTTCATGCCAAGATTGAGTACAAGCCCACACCACTACACGATTCTCACCCTTGTTCGTTGACTTCGTGGATACCGAGGTCGTGAGATTGGGAGAAGACGACTTGATTTGGAGAGGAACGTGAATAATTGGTCTTCAAAGGTGAGTGATTTCTTAATCTCTTCCTCTCTATTTTAACACTATAGAAAGCCTGCTTAGGTTTATGTTTTTTCATGGTTTCCGCCACTCTGAATTATGTGCATTCTGTAAAACAAAATTTAGAGATTGATGCATCCAATTGCTTCCACTCCGGAGAATTCCAATCCCTTCACCCACTACCCCCTATTGCAATTAAATCAAGCATAACTCAATTGGCATGCAGATGTGTCAACGATAAGATGTTTGTGGTTCGAATCCTCCTACCCGCTATTGTACTCAAAATAATAATAATAAACAAAGAAACTAATAAGTGAAATAGTATTTATATGCTTAAACAAAAAAAAAACAAAAAAAAAACAAAAAACTAAGGCTCCTTTTGATAACTATTTCATTTTTTATTTTTTATTTTTGAAATTTATGTTTGTTCCTTCCAAAGTTCTAATTATGTTTTCTATCATTCTTAAAGAAACATTTGAATTTCTAATCAAAATTTAAAAGCAATTTAGATTTTTTTAATACCTTTTTAGTTTCCAAAACTTGACTCAAGTTTTTTTCTTTTCTTTTCTTTTTTTTTCTTTTCTTTTTTTTTTTTATAAACATTAGTAGAAAGGGAATAACAAAGTATAGAACTTTAGGGTGGAGGTAGTACTTATAAACATAATTAAAAAGAACTAAATAGTTATCAAATAGGACCTAAATAATAATTATCAAATAGAATATTAAAATATGTTCTTTAGTAAAAATAAGAAAACAAAAACGAAAAAACAGAAAATGAAAAATTAGAAACATGAAATAAAAACATTATGAAACAACCATTAGAATTAGATTGTTATTACCGTGGCATCAACTAATAAATTTTGATAGAAGTTTATGTTACATTTTTTATTATGTGGTATACTTAACACATTTTGACCAACTTCTTGTTGGTTTGAAAAAAATATAAGGTAAGAAGTGGTTTGCTAGTGATAGTGACATGGTCATTGTTGAAAACTTCATAAAACTTAGAATCATGATTGTTGATGCCAAAATGCGAATTAGGAGAAAACATACCTGAACTTTACATGACACCATTAGTGAATTTGAGAAGGAGAAAAGAAAATATGACCTTCAAAAGAAAAAATGTGTACATCTTTGTTCTACTTACCATGAACAATTTGATACTTCAGTGAGATAGCGAAAGAGAGTTTTAATGCTAACGAGTTTGAGAGTAGGATTAAAGTTATCTTTTTGGGAGTTATAGTGATGTATTTATAATAGGATTTGACCTAAGTCTTTTCCTATCTCCTCTAAGAAATCCTATTATCAGATAATTAAATTAGATATTCAATGGGTTTATTGAACTAGGAGGTATGTTGGAAAATCCATGTGGGCAAATTGGGCTCCTCGTCCTCGGAGCCCTAAGTCGAGGAGGTGGTTGGCTTTAGAGGTCAAGGGGTCGGTTGACCTAATGGCCCAACTCCCTTTCCTTAGCTCAATTCATTTGTCTTGCCCCAGAAGCTAATGGATGGGTTGGCCTGAAGGCCCAACTCTCAAATTGAGAAATGCCATGAATAGATTTGGTTTTTGGTAACAAAAAATAAATGGGGTATTTGATAATTATTTGATTATTTGTTTTTTGTTTTTTAGTGTTTGTAAAACGACTCTGTTTGGTCCAATTAAACTTTTTTGTTTTTTCAATTTTAAAAACATTTTTGAAATTGTGAAGGGATTTCGAAAACAGAAAAACTATTTTTTAAAACCCATTTTTATTTTTCAGAACAAATGTGGGCCATGTGTCACAATCGCACCTTTGTAAGGATTTTGAGGTGATTGTGCGACACTTGTTCTCGCCCTCGAACAAGTCAGTCAATCCAAATCCGAATAGCCGATAGCACAATGAGCGTTTCAAATAACTTCCATCCTCGTTCTTGAGAAAAGGTTTTAGAAAACAGGTTTAGAGGAAAAGGTTTTCGCAAACGTTTGAAAGCATGTGTAAACAATAAACATGAGTCGTACAACTAGAAAGCAATAAGCAATAACACGAGTTTATAGCATACAACTCACTAATATAAGGATATGATGATTAGTCTTACCCCCATATAGTGCATTATGAACAAAAACACATTTGTCACCCTTGTATATGGAAATGGACGAGCGGTCACAGACCAAGAAAAGTACATAGAAAGCAAACTACCTAGCGAAAGGAAACACATAAGATGAAAGCATAGTAAAAAAAGGTGCAGGCGAACATGCGGCCATAGGCAACACGCCCTAGACAAGCATAACTATGACATTCTCCCTCATTCAATTGGTTGACCTCCTTGTCAACTGACTCTGTTCGAACTCAGCAAATTGTTGAGCAGATTTCCTTGAGGTCTTCTACGCGCTCCCAACGAACTTCTCTATCTTGATGGCTTTTCCACCTCTCTAGGAACTCTTCCCAGCTTGGTCCTAGTCTTCCAACTCTGTTGCTTCTCCCATTAAGTCCCTTATTGACTTATTCCTCTGTCATTCTCTTTGTCGTGGCAGTTGAATGGGTCACCACCCTACATCGCTCCTCGACATGGTGGGGATGATAGGGTTTCAATCTACTTACGTGGATGACGGGATGAATCTCCATCCACGATGGTAACTGCACCCAATAAGAGGCTTTCCCAACCCTTTCGATGATTTCCATCGGTCCTCTAAAGTTGCTCACGAGGCGACATTCTCTTTGTCCTCGACTTCGAAATTGTCCTAGGCACAAGTTTACCTGAACCCTGTCCCCTGGTAGGAATTCTCGATGTCTGGGCTTCCTTCTTCTTCTTTTCCTCCTCTTTAGAGATAGGTACTTGTGTAAACTGTCCGACTCGACAACACAACACTTTTCCAAGACACACAAAATGATTTGAAGGGCCTTTTCTTTCGTGGTTTCAACTGACTTGTGGGTAAAGTCCTTCTCCAACTGGAGGGCCGAGATCATCCTTATCCCATTCGGCTGTCTGATCTTGGTATGCACAACAGTAGGCGTAGACCCTGTGATCACTAGACACTTGGCGAGGGGTATCCGTATTACCTGGTGCTCAAGCAAGAATTCCATCCCCAACACCACGTCAAAGTCATCCATTTTGATGATCACGAAATCGGCAGAGTCACTCCAATCCCCCAACTTTATGACTGCTTTCTTTACCATTCTTGTAATAAGCAAGGCCGCAGAGTTCACAGCTTTCATTTTACCCGCGCCTCCTTCCCAATGGAGATTCAACCGTTTGGCTTCTATTTCGGACATAAAGCATCAACATACATCAATCTACTTTTTTGGGATTCTTTTGTTTCTCCTACATTCTTTTGGAGGGTAGCTAAAAATATTAAGACCCCAACTCGTAGGGTTCCATCTTCCTCTGCTTACACATTCTCGTCCTCTACCTGAATAGTTTTTCCTTTCCAGTCCGAGGCTAATGAGTCTTGAAAACCGTCAAAGATTGCTCGTTTCGGACATTCACTCACCTTGTGCTGCCCCTTGCACATATAACAAGATTGGGATCGATAGAAATTCTGCTGATTTTGCTCTCGCCATGTATTTCCAGTCGTCTGCTGAAGTGGTTTTCCATCCTCACTAGTATCTCCATCTCTTCCACTATTCCTCGATGGGCTCGAACCATTTCTCTTTCTCCCTTTATTAGGGAACTTTGAGTATTGCCTCATCTCTTAAGATTCATCAATTAAGTCGAACAACCGTTTAGCAGCCGCGTACGCGGCTGGGAGATCCTGTATTCTTTGTTCACACAGTTTTGTCTTTGCCCATGTTCTCAGACCTTCAAGAAAACAGAAAACTTTGTCTTTTTCAGACATATCTCTTATGTCCAACATCAACCCGATAAATTGTTTCACATAGTCCATGATGGTGTCAGTATGTTTCAATTCCCGTAACTTACAACTTGCCAAAATCTCAACATTCTCGGTGAAGAACTGAGAATGCAACTCTTGTTTCAGTTTCTTCGACGTGTCGATGATACATTGACACTCTTGGACGTTCATGAAGCGGGACCTCCACCATAACTTGGCATCCTCTACTAGATGCATCATCGTTAGGGTGATCTTTGACTCTTTATTCGCTATGTTTGTAGCTCTAAAATATTGCTCCATGTCAAAGATAAAATTTTCTAGCGCTTTCACATCGTGAGCCCCATAAAAGGGCACAGGCTTGGGTACTGTTACCTTGTTGAATTGGACTACACCTTCGACTGGGGTCTAATTTCACACCGCTCTTATTGTGAGGTTAACTCTTACATTAATGTCCGCCATCTCTGCCCTGATGGCATCGATGGTGGCTCGAAAGTCCTTGGAGAATTCAGTTACCATCTGAATTAGCGCTTTCTGCGAGCTGTCTAGTTATTTGACACACTTTTCCATAGAAGCAACAAAGCTCGATGAACCAGCTCATGCTCGAGAGGCCTACTTCTCATAGCTTTTGCCTCTAGGGTCTCAACCCTTGTTAATGTTGGGTTGTATATCCTAAAACTCGTAGTTTGATAAATAGTAAACATATATGAAGTTTATTCAAACAAGTGTTGTTGATTGTTTAATAACTCTAAATCCAATAAACTACGAACTCTTGGCTATACTTATGAATACTTGGACTTTATGTGGAGACATAAACTTGATCAAGTTCGAGTAAAATAGCCTAAACCGTCTATAGTACTTGGATTAGGTTGGGTACCTATTTTTGTAGATACTATTGAATATGACCCGTGTCACTCCCCCACCCAGATTACCCTTTTATTTTGGAAGAGGATATGACCGTGGTAGTTACTAGCCCTATTGCTAGCACTCACCACTCAAGCCTTCTAATCTAAATACCAATCTATTCATCTCATTAGTAATATATGCAAACAGCTAACCTTCCTTAAGGTTCTACAAAGATTACATAAATATATGCATACAGCCAAGACATTACTTTTATAGAAAAAAAAATATTCACAGGTGGCCCAAACATTCCTACAGAAGCCCTAGTCCCTCACAAAACATGTGTACACAAACAGATCATCAACCTAAGTCTTTTAATAAGCCGAGTCTTTCGGTGGCAAGCAGTAGCAGGATCAACTTTGAAGAAACTACCCACTACCTGAAAAGGGAAAACACAAAAATTCTGTGAGCTAAAAGCTCAGTGAGTGACTATAGAATCATAAAGCAACAAGCGTAGCATCACTATAAACATGTAAATATACCAATGAGTAAACTCAAGCAATTGTCTCTATATGTAGTTGTAATCCATTCTCAGACATCATTAAATATTATTATTCCCTAGTTGAGAACGAGCCTAAACGCTCTAGCTCCCAAACGTTTATTATCAACCAAGAGACCCATACTTTAGTCTCTCATTCATAACTGCCTACGTACATGTGGCCACACTAAGTACCATCATATTTTAGGTACTTCAAATTTGTCCTTCTCAAATTTTTCCTTCAGTATCGAGCTACTATGATACCTTCTCATATGTCCTTCGGTATCAAATTGGCCAGATACCTTCTCAAATGTCCTTCGGTATCAAATTGGCCAGGTACCTTCTCAAACGTCCTTCGGTATCTAATTGGTTAGATACCTTCTCAACGTCCTTTGGTATCAGATGTGCATTTTGTAACATCAAATTAAGTTCCATTGCCTAGTATTTACACAAAATCTATTCCATTGCCAGTCATTTACACAAGAACTCATTCTCTCATAGCCTTCCTCTAGGAAGCATATATCAAAATAAAAAACATAGCTTTTGTAATGGTTACACGACATATCTTGGCCTGTGTTACACACATATAAGCCGGGAAATATGCATTAAGTTATTTTCCAACCATTTGTTGCTTGAGGAAGTATAAATACATCACTAATATCACTGTGCTTTACTTGATCATATATGCATGAGTATTGGAAAGCTTAAGTTTATTTAATCACTCACCGTTTGTCAGGCTCTTATTGGTTTATACGCTTCCCCTAGCTCTTCTTGGCCTGAAAAGATATAATTCCCGATTAAACTACTTAGAATTCCTAGTAAAATACCTCATATAATTCATTTATTAAAGGAACTTCCATCAATACAGACAGCTTTACTGGTGAGATTCCCCTGAGCGATGCTAGCGAGATCCTCTAGAGCGATACCAGCGAGATCCTCTAGAGCGAGATCAAGCTTTTCCTGTGAAATTCTTAGCAATACTCACCTCAATTCCTAGCGAGATTTCCCCTTAGAGCGAGATCCTCCTTACAAAATCAACAAGATTTTCTTTATAAGCGAGATCCTCATGCCCAAATCTCGCTATAATTCTCCACGAGGAACTGCTTGCTTATTCTTCACAAGCAGCTGTCTGCTTATGCACCAATTCCCTGTTATAACTTCAAAAATTCATAACTCAAAATCCAGAGCTCTTTTCAAGAAACTTCCTTCTACAAACATGTTTAGATTTGATTAACTTCCTTACCTTAAAATTTCAGCCTCGAGTTCCTTATAGTTTGGCTTGTAACTTCCAAAATTCACCTCAGGTGCTGATTAATCCATGGTTCTGCCTCTTCTGCAAATTCTCCACTTTTGTTCTTGTCCTCTTGCAATCTTTCTCTATAGGACAAACTTGAAAACTAGATTCTCCTAGCTTTCAAATAGCACTAAATTCGCTAAATTTACTCTTGTCAATTGTCGAAACCATGCCTTTTAATCTTTTCGCCGCTTCCTGAGTTCAAAGTGTAGATTGCCACGTCACCCCACACTTAGTGCCTCCAGCCAGACTAATGATTGAGTTTCTTCATTTAATAAATTTCCTTCCCTTCCCTCATAATCTTTAGAAACATTATAAATTTCTATTTATTAAATATGTAATATAACATCCCTTTGGCTAAACATGCTTATCTAGGGAACCTAAGTCCGGGGTTTACAACCCGTGTTACAAATGTTGTAAAGTGTCATAAACGATGTGACCAATTCATTCATGTAGAGAATATGAGCGGGGGTATTCTACATGATGAGATTGTGTAAGACAGACCATGAAATAATCATTGTTACGTATTAACATTGTTTACTGTTAACACTAATTAATTTCACTTCTTGATGACCTAGATAACTTAATCTGAATCCTAAGCTATCTATGAACTCATGTTTATTCGCGATTGTCCCTTGATCTGCATAGGTGAGGGTAAGCCTAGCGTCGCTGCTCAATATACCTCCCTCAGGGATAAGACCGCGTAGATGGCTGGGAACATAGAATTTGTAAGATGGAATTTACTTCTACACATTTTAGGGATAGTAGAAAGGTTGTTCCTTTAAGGGCTGATCCTAGGTCTTGAACAAGGGGCCTCATCCTCTCGTTGACCTGAGAGGGAATGGATTTAATGATTATAATCCTAAATCAATTGTTTATTAGAGGGACAATGGTCCTTAACCTAGCTGAGGTTACAAACAACCTGTAAAGGATCAACTTATTGATGATGGTTATATCAAATGGACACATAATATATCTACAGTGAGGGGAGTGTAACTACATGCTATAGTGGCAGTCCTATAAGTTAATGAATGTTGATTAACTAGGTCAAAGAGTTTGACCAGTTAGTCTCAGATTGTTGAAGCCCATGATCTATAAGTCCATCGGGTCTCCTTGTTAGCTCAATACAGACAAAATTGAAGAACTAGGTGAAGTAAGAATTTTAAATGTTCAAATTCGGGTTTTAGGAAAAATTGTATTTTATTTGAGATATAATTTACAATTAAATAATTAATTTATTAATTAATTATTTTTTATAGTATACTTGATCATTAGCATGAAAGTATTCGCTAAAAACTTGATTATGTGATTAATCAAAGCTAAGTGTCAAAAACAAATTAATATGCGATATTAAATTTGTTTTTCTTATTGAAATTGTTTTAATTAAACATTTTTCTAAAATTTGAAAATTGTTTATTATTTTTTTTAGTTATTAAATTAGTTAGTGGAAAATCCAATTGTTAGATTTTTCCACTAACTAAGTGGACTTTGAAGTGGCACTTTCCAAGCTTGACACCTAGAGATTACATGCTAGTGGAGTTTGAGGTGGAAGACATGCAAAATGAGATTTTGCATGTGTTTTCTCTATAAATGACTTTGTTTTTTAAATTTGCAAAATTAATGTTTCCACAACTTTTGACCTAAACTCTTCCACCTCAACTCTCCTTTACACTCCTTCTTTCTATAGTGAAATTCCCTTATTTTCACTAACAAAATGATCCTACAACTGTGTTCTTCAACCGGAAAATAGCGGAGATTTACCGTTGGTGGTGTCATTCGTGCATGAGTGAGGAAGTTTTCGGTGGAGTCTTCAAAGGTTGTATTTTCTATCCATTTTGCATGCTTATTCTTGTTTTTATTGCAATTAGAATGTTGTCGATTTCATCGCATTCGTTGTGCATGCGTTCTTTATGTTCCATCAATCAACAATTCCCTGATGAGCATCCCATCTAAAGAACCAGCCTCTGCATTTATTTCATGGGCCTTGTCAGCGACTTCTTATAACCGAGTTTCTAGGAACCGAGCCTGGTCAGGGACTTCTATTAGATAAAGCATTTGCTCTTCTATCTCGATCAATCGGTCAACATGGGACTTGTGCAACTGTTTTGTAGCAAACATGAACACAGCTTCTCAATTCCGTGAGCCAACTTGGCTCTGATACCAATTGTCACAATCGTACCTTTGTAAGGGTTTCAAGGCGATTGTGCTGTACTAGTTCTCGCGTTCGAACAAGTCAACCAATCCAAATCCGAATAGCCGATGGCACAATGGACGTTTCAAAAAACCTCCATCCTCGTTCATGAGAAAAGGTTTTAAAGAGCGGGTTTAGAGAAAAAGGTTGTCGCAAACGTTTGAAAGCATGTGTAAACAATAAACATTAGTCATACAGTTAGAAAGCAATAAACAACAACACGACTTTATAGCATACAACTCACTAGTATGAGGATATGATGATTAGTCTTACCCCCATATAGTGCATTTTGAACAAAAACACATCCATCATCCTTGCATATGGAAATGGGCAAGTGGTCACACACTAAGAAAAATATATAGAAAGCAAACTACCTAGTAAAAGGAAGTACATAAGATGAAAGTATAGTAAAAAGAGGTGGAGGCGGCCATGCGGTCATGGGTAACACGCCATGGACAAGCATGACTGTGAAACCATGCACCAATGATGATGGCCCTTCTCCCTTTCTAGAGCTCGGATTCGATTCCTAAGTTGCGCAAAATTTTTGTAATAATACTTTTCTTTATTAAATATGTGCATTGTGGTATAGTGGTTAGTTCAATTACTTTTTAATTATTGTCTATATCTATTAGAGCTTGGGTTCAAATTCTAGGCATATTCTTTTTTTGTACTTTTTAATATGAAATTGAATATGAAAATAATAGTCAAAATATTTTCTTGTTATACACTCTATTTTTACATCAATTCTCATTTTTTTTATTTTGGTAAGTATTTTAAATACTTTTTTCAAAATTTTAAAGTTAAAATGGTTAGAAAATATGAATAAAATTATCATTATTATTATTTTAAAAGGTAGATAACCATAACTCTCCATGAGATTTTTTTTTTTTTTTTTTTTTTTTTTTTTTGAAAGATCACAATCTTAACAGAAGAATATGTATTTTTCTAAAAAATGTGATTATTTCAATTGTTCCTTATAGATTTTAATATGTAATTTTCTATAGTTTAAAAACACATGTAAACCTAAAGAATTGTTACCTCAATTTTAATTCCTTTTATATATAATTACTGCTATTATTTATAGACTATCGTGGCTATTGGGTCATGTGATTAAAGTATTCATTCACATGCTAGTAATTCTTCTTATCTTGGGAGACGATTATTAATGGCACATTGAATAGCATAGATGAAACAAAATTGTCTTAAGGAGACAATCTAAATTCATTAGATTTAGATTGATTATTTGACTGATAAGCTTCATTTTTCATAAAGTTTCCTTATTGTTCAAGAAGTTTCCTTGGAGTCCATTAGTGGCCATTAGATCTTATGCTTAGTCGAAGACCAATTTTTGGTCATTAGATCTTTCATAATGATCAAGGACAATTTGGAGTTATTAGATCCTTCACATTAATCAAGGACAAGAGCCATTGGAATTTTGACCGAATTTCTTTAGACTATAAACAGGTGGGACCCATAGTTGTCAAGCCATCCCAAAATCTCAAACCAACCAAGCAAAGTGTGAGATGAAATAGATAATTTTTCTTATAAAAAAGTTTGTTATTCTTTTATGAGAAAGAAAATTTGTAACTCTTATTTTATATTGTACAGTTCTTCTATTATTGTTTGTGATTTTTATCCTAATTTATTTAGAGTTTTTACACATAAAATCACTGTGTTATATTCTCTTCCTCCTTATTCTTCATTATTATTCTCAATCTATGTTGGCTACAATCTTACTCTATTTAGTCACAATTCTTTTCACAATAATGTTTTTCATTCTTGCATTCCAAATGAAACTATTTTAGGGTTGTTTTTAATATAGAAAAATAAAACAAAATATTTACAAAATATAATAAAATTTTAGAACTATTAATTTCTATCAGTGTCTATCAGTGATATTGATAGACACTGATAGAAGTCTATCAGTATTTATCATTGATATTGATAGACACTGATAGAAGTCTATCCGTGTTTATCATTGATCGTTCTAAAATTTTGCTATATCTTGTAAATATTTTCAAAAGTTTTATCATTTGAAATAATTTTCTACTATTTTATTGTAATTTTGCTATATCTTGTAAATATTTTCAAAAGTTTTATCATTTGAAATAATTTTCTACTATTTTATTGTATTTTACGGATATGTATATTTTTATTATTTTTTTTCATTTGATTTGTGATTAATCAAGGCATATAAAATATTGATAAAATTTATCAAAAATGGATTTTTTTAAAAAAACCAGAAAGTTAAAAGTATTGTCTTATTTTATTAAAAAAAAGTATTAAAACTAAAAAAGTCATCAAACTTGTTTTTATTTTTTTAAAGAAAAATAGAACGATTATCGAGCATATATATTTGTTTATTTCAAATTTTAAAGAATAGAAAAGAAAAATAATTGCCGAACATGTTTTTTGTTCTTAAAAAACAAATAACAAAAAATGGTAACCAAATATGTATGATTTTTTTTTTTTAAATTAAAAATAAAAAATAGGTTTTTTTTTTAAAAAAAAAATCAAATGATTATTAAATAGATTCAAATATTTTTTAAACAGGGCTTAAATTAAATTCATTTAATGACTTTTAAATAGTTGACTCTACCTATCTTTTTCCCCACACTCATCTTCACGTGACTCTCAATTTTAGCTTTCCTCTCCCATATCTTCCATCCATCCAAATTTTTGTCTCACCTACAAATGGCATACAAATGTTATTAATAGATTTATAGATATAAAAAAAAATCTCTCTTACTCAGATTAAAAATGTTATAAAAAGAAAATTAATTATCGTTTAATTATTATTTAATATCAAAAGTGATAGTCTCAAATGTTATGTAACATCTCCATTTCATACACATATAAAATGACTATTTCTTACTCATTTCTTATTGCAAGTGACGTTTTTCTTCATTTTTATATTTTTCTATTTTTTATGGTTTATATAAAATATTTTATTATGAGGTTAATTTCTTAATTATTGTAGCAAACCATTAGCCTTTTCGTTTTTTTTAAACAGTGTTCTCTTACCGTCTTCAAGTTGGTGAATGACCAAGATGACACTTTCCTACTTATTTTTAACAACAATTTGAAGGTTTTCTTCTTCATCTTCTTCATTTTTATACTTTTCTTTCCTATGTATATATTATTTTACTTTATTTATGAGGATAATTTCTTAATTATTTTAGTAAATCACTAGCCTTTTCAATTTTTGAACAAGTGTTCTTGAACGGTCTTCAAACTAGTGGGAGGTAACTTTCCTTTTCTAAAAAAAGGTATATAATACATATACCATATTTTTCTCTTTCTTAATTCTTATTAAAAAGACTATATCCAAAGAAATTCGATATTGTAATCCATAACCTATAATATATATTAATATTTAGCCAAGAATAATCTTTTATTTTTTTATTTTTTTTTATTTGGTGAGGTGAAGATTTATACCTCAAAACTCAAGCCAATCATGACTTGAATTTATGTATGTATATTGAACATTAATAAAATCAAAATCAACGAAGAAAATAAAAGAAAAATAAAATTAGAATCCTCATTCTCACAATTAAATATTAAATATTCTAAAATAACTGAAAATAAGACAAAAGGTAATATTACATCAAAATAAATTTATGAGAAATATAACATGTTAAACTAAAATATTTAAACAAATAAATAATATAACATGATAAGAAAAGAGAAAATCGAATCTCAGTTGTTTTCAAATTAAATAATTCTTCACATATTTCAGTAAAAACATTAAAATTAAAATATTTTAAATGAAAAACACATGTGCATTGCACATGGTAGTACACTAGGGGAAATTTGACAAAAATGATCCGTTTGGAATTTGATTTTGTCATTTTGATCTATTTTTTAAAAACAAGTTTTTTTTATTCATTTGATGATGGAAATGATGTAAGCTTGTATAATTACTCTTATGCCCCTTATTACATTCACACTTTCAATTTCAACAACCAACCTACCAAATTAATTCACAAAAAATTCTCCACTTAAATTTATTCACAAAAAATTAATATATCCAAAAATCATTAAAAAAATTATTCACACAAAAAATTTCAATTACTCTTATGTTCTTTATTAAATTCTCACATTCAATTTCAACAACCTACCAAATTAGTTTACCAAAAATTGTCCACCTAAATTTATTCACATAAAATTAATTTATCTAAAAACATTAACAAAAAAATTATTCACCTAAAAAATTCTCCACCAAATTTGATTTATTTACAACCCCACAAAAAATTCTCTTCACCAAATTATTTCCAGAACTAGAAGTCTTTCATCAAGTCCAAAACTCGTATTTCATGAAGTTGTAATTTTGTACATTCCATAAGAAGGTATGTATTTTATTTTGTATGTATTCAATAGTTCGATAATTTTTGAGAAAATTAACAAAAATAAATTACCTTTTTGGAGTTTGATTTATGCTTGCTTTGTTGATTGTTTTTTATTTTTTATTTTTTTTATAATGCTCTGCATTTGATATTTATTAATTTATAAAAAAAATGGAAAAAAGATAGTAAATTTTTTTTGAAGATACCTAGCCAGGCTTCACCGATTAGAAAGGAAATGAGTTAAAATTACCCGGTTGGGCTTCACCGAGTACAAAGTAGTTGATGAAATAAGTTGGATACCCGGTCGGGCTTCACTAGGTATTCATTGATAGAAAGCAAATGAATTAAAATTACCCGGTCGGACTTCACCGGGTACAAAATAATTGTTGAAATAAGTTTGATATCTGGCCGGGCTTCATCGGGTATAAAATAAATTGATTGACCCGATCTTCCTAGGTACGGAATAGGAATCGAGCCAGGATTGGTTCGGGGCCCAGTAGAGTTAACCCTAGCCTGACCGGGAGCACAAAAAGTAGGAATACTCTTTTTTGGCCCGGTGTTGTACCCGGCTTGGTGGACAACCGGACCAATTTTTTTCTTTTTAGTTCCTTGATTTTTATTTTGTTTTTCTTTAACTACATTACATTAATAAATTTTTATTATAAATTGTAGGAAAATGTCTCGTGTTTGGATTTGTTTCGGTGGCGTTTGGAATGAAAGGGAAAAGGATTACGATGGAGGAGAGTTGTAGGAGTTTGACATTGAGGTCGACACGACCTATAATAAATTTCTGATCGAAGTTTATAGGATAAGTGGTATAATGTCAGATGAGTATAATCTTGTTATAAGATGTATACTTCAATTGAGATCCAAAGCCTCTATATTTATAATTCAAAATAATGAAGATCTACACACATTCCTCACATGGGAAGAATTCTCAGTAATACACCTTTACGTATCCACACATCCAAAGTGTTCAAGTAATCAACGATTTCATAAAAAAAATACATATATCTGACGAACGGAAGAAATTCCTTCAACATCTAGGCCAGTACATTGCAAGATGGAGTCAGATAGTCCATTTTCCCTCACATATTTTAACACTTACTTTGTCGCCTAGTAATTTGGCGACTTATAACTTAAGAGATGATGTAGACATGGGTCAATATTTCATTGATTGGTCTTGGAGGAAGAAGGATATAGAGAGGAACCCAAGATTAATACCCACCATACACCTCATGTAGAAGAACGAACAATGGAAGACTATGGAGGCTCATCACATGCAACGGGTCGTGACTTGTCACATCCATCTAGTAGCACAGTTGTCATGTCAAATCAATCTTATTCTTCTGAAGATGTGCAAGTTGGTGACATATTTATATCTACGAAGATTATATGGTAGTTGGTCTTATTCTTTGAGAGGTAACTTTCAGTTTAGGATGAAGAAGTCGATCACAACATTATACAAGGTTATATACTTAGTTGAAGAATGCAAATGGAGACTTCGAGTCGTTAAATTAAAAAATTGAAAAATATAAGATCTCTAAGTATGCTAATGTCCACACATGTAAAAATAAAATTTTAACTAACGATCATAGACAAGCTTCTAGTTGGGTTCTTGGACATTTAATAAAGTTGAAATTTGAAGACGTTAGTCATACATATAGACCGAAGGACATTGTGAAGGATATAAAACAAGAGTATGGTATAAGTTTAAGTTACGATAAGGCATGGAGGGCAAGGAAAGACGTGTTGTGCTTGTTTGGGGGTCACCAAAAGAATCCTACAAGAAGTTACCTAAATTTGGTGAAGCCTTACAAATTGAAAATCCTGGTTCAACATTTAAATGCGAGCTGCAGGAAGATAAATATTTCAAGCATGTCTTCATTGCTCTTGGTGCTTCCATTAGGGGGTTTCTGAACTACATTCACTTGTTTTAATTGTAGATGGAACACATTTAAGGGGTAACTACAATGGTAAACTCTTGCTTGTGATTGGGGTCGATGAATATAATCAAATATACCTAATCTCGTTTAGTATATCTGGTGGAGAAACTGATCAATCTTGGGTGTGGTTTTTACAGCAATTAAGACGTTCAATTGGGCAAGTTCATGATTTGGTTATCGTATCAGATAGACACCCAAGCATAAAAAAGGAAATTATCACAGTCTTCCTAAATTCATTTCATGGTATCTACGTCTATCACTTAAAAGCTAATTTATTAGCTATATTTTAGAATAAATATATTTTGGATATTTTTGACAAAGCAGCCAAGGCAAGTAATGAATCTGTGTTCAACTAACATTGGAGTCAATTTGCAGGGTATCCAAGTCTACACAAATATCTAAAAGATATTGATCTTGAGCGGTGGGCTAAGGTGTACCAATGTAATAGAAGGTACAATCAAATTACGACAAACCTCGCAGAGTGCATAAACGGAGTGTTAAAAGATGCACCACAGTTACCAATCACGTTATATCTAGACCATAAAGGTTGGTTATAGGACTTGTATTGTAGACATCAAATGGATGCATCAAACAGTGCGTCAAGACTGTCGAACTATGCGATGACAATAATCCATGTGACGCGGCAGACAAAGCAAGTAGACATGAAGTTAGGCCAATTGAGCAACATGAGTTTGATGTGATAGATGGAGGGTCAGGAGGCCGTGTAAATATTCACACAAGAACATGCATTTATTGCAAGTTTGATTATTATGAAATTGCTTGTTCACACACGATTGCTGCATGCAGGGTTCGAAATATTATTCCTATCTCTCTTTATTCACGAGTACACTCTGTTGAATCAGTGTTAGCTGCGTATATTGAACCTACATGACCATTTGGACACTTTTCAGAGTGGAAGTAATCATCAGCCTTCGTTGATGTGGAAATATTGCCTCCAAAAAGAGTTCAATAGTAGGTTGCCTACGAACAACAAGATTTCCTTCTGCAGGTGAATTTCATTAAGTCCACAAGTGTTCTAGATGTGGGCAATAGGGTCAAAAAAAATGACATGCAATCAACCTTTCAATACTGTTAAGTGATATATGGATTTTTTATTACTAATTATGTTGCATATCTTTATGGATTTTTGTGCATTTGGATGATTTTTTGCATGAGCTCGACCAGTAATTTGTATTATTTTATGATTTGTTGCATGAGTCCGGTTGGGAATTGGCACCTAATTGCATGGGCCCAGCAAGGAATTAGTATTATTTTATGATTTTTTACATGAGTCCGGCCAGGAATTGGCGCCTAGTTGCATGGGTTCGGCTGGGAGGTAGTATTATTTTATGATCTTTTGCATGAGCCCGATTAGGAATTGACGCCTAGTTGCATGTGCCCGACCAAGAATTAGTATTATTTTATGATATTTTGCATGAGCCCGACCGGGTTGGCGCCTAGTTGCATGCGTCCGATCGGGAATCAGTATTATTTTATGATTTTTTGCATGAGCCCAACCGAGAATTGGCACCTAGTTGCATGACCCCGACCGGGACTTAGTATTATTTTATGATCTTTTGCATGAGCCTGATTGAGAATTGGCGCCTAGTTGCATGAGCCCGACTGGGAATTTTCTTTGTCTACTTCAATGAGAATGACCATCGCTATTACCATCGTTTGTCACAGCATGATCACTCGTACCTCCATGGTCTCCACCTCTAATGCAATCAATGTCTTTTCCCTGCATGCATAGATATCATGCATAGGTATTAGATAGGATAAATTATGTATGAAGATAATAGCAACAAGTATCATAATGGTATATCCTTACCTTCGATAATCGTCACAAGTACTTTTTAATGCTCTTTAAATCACGTTCCAAACTTTCCACGCGACGATCAAGACCTTGGATTAACTTAATCAATTTGCGATACTTCTTCTGCTTCTTCTTGGTCTTCCCGTGATGCCTTCGTTCACTGTCATTGTGATCAACCTCTTTAGTGTTATAAAGTCCAACAACATTGCCATCATTTATGGGTAGAGGTAGTTCCAATGGTGCAGGTGATGTAGGTGGTACAACTGGAAGGATGGGTGGCTCCATAACACGATTCATAAACTAAATCTCTTCTTCAGATGGAATGAGTTGTAATGTGATCCTTACCTACAAAATATTGTAATCACGAATAAATAAACTAAGAAGCTATAATCATGGAAAAAATTCTAACTAAAAAAACTTTAAAAGGAACATACTGCATCTGACCTGAAGACTTCGTTTCTAATCACTCTATATGTAAAAGAATGTGAGCACGACCATCTGAAAATGCGTGGTCTCGCATTATCATTCAATCTGTTTGTAATGCGACTTGATAATGATGAAATTGTTTCATATGCCCATACCTATATGAGTTGTAAGTGTGTATTAGTGGTGTAATTCAATGAATATTCATTAAATCGAATTAACTAAATTACGTGAAAAACATGAGAAAACCCGTAAAGACTGTACGTTTGTTGTTTTCCATTTACATTGCCCTTATACGCCTGTGCTTTATCTTTCAATCTTTATTTGAATCGTTTAATTCTATTTGGAAAAATTTTCTTGCTCCAGTCCTCATTACAAAATCTATTCTAGCCATCTATGATCACTAAATTTTCAAAATCGATTTGTTCTTTTCCTTTCTCTACCCATCATAGCAAACTGAATAAAATTAAAAAAAAAAAAAATGCAATTTTCACTGCATGAACATCATTTTCGAACTTAAGTTTTGGAAAAATAGAGTCCAACTCATATGCCTTCATATCCTCATTGTCTTTTAGATACTTAACTCTGAGTCTAACAAAAGAATGTTCTCCCATCATAGTTCTAGTTTGATGTTTTAGTCCTATAATAAGGTAAACTCTATTTGGTTGAATGATACCTTATTCCCCATAAGATTAAAACTAATAACATCTCTCCTAGGTTCCTCTACCTCTCAAAGAAAAATATAATGAATTAGTGGTCCATTGAATATGATGTTTGTGTCAAGGAGAGGACCGAAACATGTTTGTCTAAACATGGTCAATTGTGTTGAAGTTAGTTTTTGCTTAATTTTAGGGATAACCTTTCCTATATGGGAACAACATGAAATGGCTGTAGGAAAATGATCATTAGGATGAATCTTCATTTCTAGCTCCATTATAACCTACATTTTTCATCAAATAGATAAATTAAAAGTCAACACAACACAACAATGGGTCAAAATATTTAAAAATACAAAAAAAAAAAAAAGTAAGCTAATGGTTTTTGGCCCAGCCCATACCCGGTCGGGCCTAGGACTGGGCTAAAAACCAGTAGCTAGCTTCAAAGATTGCCCGGTTTGGCCCATTCCCAGTCCCATGTCGCATGGTCTGAACCTTATAGGTACTGGTTTTTGGCCCAAGCCCATACCCTACTGGGCCTGGGACTGGGTTGAAAACCAGTAGTTGGCTTCGAAGATGACTCGGTCCCGCCTGCCTCTTCCCAGTCCCAAGTCACTCGGTCGCCATTCATATTTTTTTTTCCCGACCCCATACCTGGTTAGGCTTGGAACCGAGCCAAAAAAAGGAATGTCCCCTCCCCTTCTTGCTCGGTCGTACCCCGGACCAGGTCAAAAAATTTTCATTCCCCTTCTTGCTCAGTCCCCTCCCCTTCTCACCCACACTTGCCTGGTTCCCTCCCCTTCTCGCCCCATCTCACCTACCCCCCTTCCCAACCCCCCTTTCCTGATCCCAATTTCCCACAACAAGTCTCGCCCGATGAAGATTTAAAGAAGCCCGACTGGGCTTCATCGAATTGGAGACGTCTCAAAATTCAAAATTCAGAGTTTAAAGCAAAAAAAAAAAAAGGTTTCTTATGTACAAATTAACTCATATACTATCTATAGGCCTTAAAATCATTCTAAACCCCATGAAAACCTATAAAATCAAGAACAATGCCAAAAAATCCAAAATTCAAAACCCTCCTGAAATGTACATAAATACTTACTTGATGAAGATAAACTTGAAGATGAACTTGGAGATGATGAACTAAAATGTTGAAGAAAAATTGAAAGAATGTGAGGAGTTTTGAAAGGAATTTGAAGGGTTGAATAAGAAAACGATCATGGAGGGAGGGATTGGAGTTTTGAATCTCTTTCTTAAAAAAAAAAAAAGTATAATTGTCTTTTCCTACCTTTGAGGGATCAAAAATACATTATTTTTAAAAGGCATCATTTTTTCCAAAGAAAAACTTCCAATAGGTCATTTTTGTCAATTTTTCATACATTAGCTAAACTTAAATAAAGATACTCACATTCAAACCATCATATTCTATGAGTGATGAGTAAATAACTTAAGAGATACATGCATTCAAACAGTCACATCTCATCAAGAAAGAGCAAAATAAGAATTTACTAAAAATTTGTATATAGTATATATGATAGAAGACAAAAAAGAAACTCAACCCACGAATACCTCTAGATATAAAGATGTCAATTGTTCTTATTATATATATATAATAAGAACAATTGATATCTTTATATATGTAAATATATATATATAATAAGAACAATTGACATCTTTATATCTAGAGGTATTCGTGGGTTGAGTTGAAGAACTTTTTGGACCCAATCCAATTGTTCAGGTTATGATTTTCTTCATCCCAAATGACCTTTGTTAAATAATGATCAACCCAACCCAAATATTTTGGGTTGGGTTAGTTCGGGTTGCTCGGGTCCTTTGTTTACATTTTTGTTAAAAAAATAAATAAAATATTAATAAAAATTTTATACATTGAATTAAGATTAACAACTCAATTTAAATTTGTATTATGAAAATCAAAGTGCTAAAAAATTATTTTAAGTTATTATTGAAGAATAAATTATCCAAAAAATTATCCCTAGAGTCCTAGGCTCTCACAAAAGAGTTTCTATGAAAGAATGGTAGTAGTTTCAAGCAGAATCCCAGGGTGTTCTTCTTGTCTCCCACAATATATCCCCTAGTATATGTCACAATGTCTATTGAAAAACTTAGAACTAAGAACTAAGCACTAAGGACTTCGAACTCGGGACTCTAACTAACAACTAACTACTCCTGCATGACATTTGCATGGGTATTTATAGGCGTTTACGATCACTGCTTTTCTTAAGCTCATGATTGCGTTGATGGGGTGCATTAAATTCTATATCCTGCTGCGCCGACTGCAACGTGTCAGTGGTTTATTGAATCTTCAAGACAACTTTCCTGTCAGCCACCAATGCAACTTGTGATGTGACACCCACCGCCCATGTCATGTCATGCCTCATCGCTTAGCTTATGCGATCGTCTTCATTTTCTTTTCAGGCCGCTTCTTGCTTTGAACGCGTTAATGGGCATGCAATCACACGATCATTAGACTGCTGAAGGGTATACTGTCCAAAAGTAGCAAAATTAGTCTGAAATTTAAATATGTTATGTGTTAGAAGTAAGTGATCGCATGCTTTGCTTTCTGTATAAATTTATTGGCAAAATTTATACAAGTTGCATACCTTTGCCTTATTATTTTAAATAAAAAAGATATAATAATTTGTATTTTTACAAGTTATCAATAGTATTGTAATACCTTTTAAAATTAATAATAAATTTAGGTTAGTTCGGGTTGGTTTGGATTATTTTAAGGGTGAACTAATCCAACCAATAACATTTATTTAAATTCAATCCAACTCAAATAAATTGATAATCGAATCTAAACTGTATGAGATTGGATTTGGTTCATCCAGCTACCCAATCCAATGAATAAATGGGATAACTCTCATTGTAGACCAACCAAAACCTATCGCAAACTTTGGTCTCATCTTCGAGTAGAGGTGCATCTCAGGGAGCTTCAACTGAGAAAACAATGTCGGTTGATTCAAAGAAGTTATTGATAACAGGCGTGGGTAGAGGATTAGGAAGAGCTCTAGCTTTGGAATTGGCTAGTTATGGCCACACTATTATCGGCTGCTCACTCAACCAAACTAAACTTCATTCTCTTCAAATTCAGCTCTCTAGTGTTTCTCCTGCTACCAATCATTTGCTCCTCAACATCGATGTGGTCAATAAACTCTCTCTTTTCAACTTAATTTTTGGTGCTTTAATTTCTACTTTCAATTATATAAATACTTTATCATTTTATATTTTGGTTTTTCATTTTTTTTTTGCAGAGATCCAACAGTAGTGTTGAAGAATTTGCAAGAACTGTCTTGGAAAACAATCTTGTTCCTGATATCATTGGTAATTTTTGTTTTCTTTTATTCGCTGGAAAGATACTTTTTTCGATTTTTAGGTTTTTGATCTAGTTAATTTAGACTCCAATTATTTTCTTGCATTTCTTCCATCACACAAAAGGAAAAATATCTTTGTCAATTGGACACTTGGGTGCGTTGCACTTTACACAAAGATGAGTGTAGCTTGAAATGCATCAAAATATGTTTCATTTCAAAATGTTATGGTCCCGTTTGGTAACTATTTCGTTTTTTATTTTTGGTTTTTGAAAGTTAAGCCTATTTCCTCCCATTTCTTATAACGATTTACATATTTTGTTAGTACAATAGATGAATTCTAACCAAATTACAAAAACAGAATTTTAAAAGCTATGACATTTTTTAGTTTTCAAAATTTAGCTTGGTTTTTTAAACCATCGATAAAAAGTAGATAACAAACAAAGAAATTTGGAAAGAATAGAATTGTAACATCAATAAA
Source organism: Benincasa hispida (assembly GCF_009727055.1). NCBI lineage: Eukaryota > Viridiplantae > Streptophyta > Magnoliopsida > Cucurbitales > Cucurbitaceae > Benincasa > Benincasa hispida. The sequence goes on along the minus strand of NC_052350.1, from coordinate 54,925,081 downwards.
ATTGTCATATATCAAGGTTGAAAGTGTCAATTTTGAAATTGAAAAATCAAATTAAAATATATATAACGTAAATTTCAAAGAGAAAATTGTAAAGAAGAGTAAACTAATACAAAATCTAAAATAATCATAAAAATATTTTTTCCTATTTGTTTTGTTATATAGCTTGTTATTAAAAGAAAAAAAATGAAAAAATTAATGTCTGTGTGTGGGTGGTTTGTTGTTCACAGTGAATAATGCAGGTGTGGTTAATAAAAAGGGTAATATGTGGGAGATTGATGTAGAAGATTTTGATAATGTGATTGATACTAACATCAAAGGCATAGCAAATATTCTACGTCACTTCCTTCCTCTTATGATTCCTTACAACCAAGGAATTATTGTCAATATGTCTTCTGATGCTGGAAGAAATCCATATACACTGGTACGTCGTTTATTAATAGTTAAGGCTCCATTGAATAACGATTTCTTTTATTGTTTTCTATTTATGAATTGTTACTTTGACTTTTACTGTTTCTTACATAAAATCATAATTTAAATTCTTTGTCAAATTTTAAAAATGAAAACAAATTTTTAGGACTAGGATAACCGTTAGATTTTTTATTTTTTGTTTTTAAAAATTAAGTCTTTTTTTTTTTTTTTTTTTTAATTTCTTACTATGGTTTTTCGTCTTTCTTCAATAAAAGAGTTCAAATTTTAGCCTGACAAATAAAACTAATTTTTTTTTTAGTTCTAAAAAATTGGATTGGTTTTTTAAATTACTGGAAAGTATGTAACAAAATAATAAATTTAGATGTGAAATAAGTATTTACATACTAAATTTTTAAAAAGTAAAAATAAAAAATTAAATGATTAACTTATAGGGCTTAAATATTATGGTTACAAGCATTGGATAGAGAGTGATAACAAGAAAGAGACCTTGTGAATATATAGTAATAAACTTAATTTCTAAAAAAACTAAAAACAGAAAAAAAAAAACCAAATAATTATAAAAAGGACCGAATTAAATTCTCTGGAGGATAAACTCAAAATTTTTTAACTAAATGTGTAACATTTTCAACTTAGAAATCAAAAGAAAATTAGATAAAGACATTTATTTTCTCAAATTAAAATAATATTTATTTTTTTCTATCAATATTTTGATAATTGGAGTACTCTGTAAAATTTATTATTATTATTATTTAAATATATATAAATTATCAGATAGTTTCTAAGATAAAATTATAAATTTAGTCTTTACGATTTGTAGTTCTATTTATGAGAAATTTATCAAATTATAAGGATTAAATTTTAACTTTTTAAATCATAGAGGTTAAATTCTGACATTTTCTNCTATTTATGAGAAATTTATCAAATTATAAGGATTAAATTTTAACTTTTTAAATCATAGAGGTTAAATTCTGACATTTTCTAAATTATAGGAACTAAATTTATCATTTAATTTTTTCTAAAATATATATATATATATATATATATGTGGAACTAGTATGTAATTGTGGGATAGTATAACCACATTATTCTTTTATTTGTACATATAACTGAGAATAAATAATCCATTATTTTTCTTTCGAATAGATAATATCAAATATCTATAATATTTATTATAAATCTTTTTTTTAAAGATATTGTAATTCAAGTTTGGGTTGGGGAATCGAATAAATCATCCATTATTAATCATAATAAATCCTTAACATTAAAATTATGAAGAATTTAAGACCAAAATAGTTCTAAATTTGAGTATGTATATTATGTAGATTACACCATATTGTGCATCAAAGTGGGCCATTGAAGGATTAAGCAAATCCATAGCAAAAGAATTACCTGATGGAATGACAATTATACCTTAGATCCAGGTGTCATACACACAGATATGCTGGAATCATGCGAGGGTGATTTGGCTTCACAATATCAATCACCACAACAATGGTATGCAAATTTTTTTTTTCTTCCTGTTGAGGTTAGGTATAATTTAGTTGCATATTATGAAAATATATAACCATCATTAATTGAAATAAAAAGTTTACATAATTTCATACAAATATGTTTTGATGGAAAGTAAATGCATAAAAATGAAATTGTTTTTATCCGTCCCATCATTCATTCACCTTAAATAAAGTCGCTCAAATAATCCAGTCCAATTATATTACTATGTATGTTATAACTGTGAAATATTAATTTGAGATTTAAAGCTTGTTTTAGGGAGAAAAATTCAAGTACAAAATTCAAATAGTATAAATATAAACCTTACAAAATTAAAAATAAACATTAAAAATAAAAATGATATTTAAATATATATATTGCAATATAATACCTTAAGTTTAGGAGAGAGACATGAATGAATCGGGATCATATTTGATGAGAGGGATCCAAAGGATATGACAATATAGTTAAGAAAGACTTAAAAAAGAATTAAAAGTCACTATTTATACTAACAAAGTGCACTTTCTTTCTCGGTGGTTCAATCATGGAAACTTTATAGTAAAAGGTGCTAAGTTTGGAAAAATTCTAGGTTGGGTGATTGCTTGAGAATTTTCATAGGAAGCATGTGAGTGAGGATAAAGAACCTATGTTGGTTTGTGGGCATATTCTTCACTCTTGGAAACATTGAAGATAAGTAAAGATAACATAATCAAGTCGTAAGAGAATGTCGGAGCCATCAAATGTCGAACTCAGGTTTCAAATCCTGATCTAAATCTTGAGTCTATGGCATTAAGGATGGTATCGAGCATAACCTCTGATAGTAAGATGTGATTCGGTAATGAACCAAACAAAAGTTGATGGGCAATTTAGCGCCCCAAATTATGTAACCAGGCCATAAGGGAATATCAAAGCCATCAACGACTGAATCTGAATTTCTAATCTTGGTCCAAATCCTGGACCACACAATTTATGAGGGAAGAAAAAAAGAAATGATAACAGGAGAAACTAAAATTCACCTCTAATTTTAGAATTTATTTTTTTCAAATCTTAAAAGTATAAAATGGGATAGATGATCAAGTTAGTTATTTCTAGGTCACATTGGTATTCATTTGGTATTTATTATTTTTTATTTTTAAAAATTAAGCTTATAAACATCTTTAAATACCTGTATTATCTACTTTTTAATCATGTTTTAAAATACCAAGTCAAATTTTAAAAACTTGAAAGAAAAGTTTTTAAAACTATTTATATAATTTGACTAAGAATTCAACTCTTATACTTTAGAAAGATGCAAATCATGATAAGAAAATGTGAGAAAATTGACTTCATTTTTAAAATTAAAAGACAAAAAATGAAATAATTATCCAAAGGAATCTTAATAACTAAAAATGAGATTATCAAATATGAAATGGGAATGAATATATACGCTATCAAACAAGTTCTCAATAATAATAATAAAAAAGAAAAAAAAATGCTCATTACCTAATTTCCATGTTCTTTTAGTAGGATGATTATAATGGATGAAAAAAAATTACTAGTTACCATTTTTCTGTGGTATAACATAGACATGGAATTGCTTTAAAAAGGAAAAAACACAGATATAAAATATTTGTATCATATATCACTAGCACACTTAATTAAAGAATGTTGATGAGTATAAAATACACATATTCATAAGAAAAATTTTTATAGATAAAAAGAATATCAAACTATTTACGGAAATAGTTAAAAAAAAAAAATTGACAAATACTGATAGTCTTCTCTCAGCATCTATCGATGATAGATTTGTATAAGTTTTTATCACTATAGTATCAATGATAGACTTCTATCAGTTTCTATCACTGATAGTATTGTAATAGAATTCTATCAGTTTATATCATTGATAAATATTAATAGACTTCTATCAGCCTCCATCGAAGAAGATTAAATTTTACTATTTTATGTAAAAAAGTTTTCCTTATTTTTCTATTTTTAAAGATCCCTCTATTCGTAAAGTAGTCATTACATATTAGCTCAATCTAAGGTGTATATATATAATATACTATTTTTGTATAACGAAATAAACGTTTCAAGTTTAAACTATCATTTTGGTCCTTACACATTAGAGTTTGTTTAATTTTAGTCTCTATACTTCTAAATGTCCAATTTTAGTCCCTGTACTTTTAATAAATCTTAGATTTAGTCCCTACTACTAGTTTGTTGTAGATTTTTCATTATTTTTTATTTTTTTTAACAATTTTCACTATAAATTTTGAAAACATATTCACATATTTTTTTTCCTTGAATGAAAATAATAATAATTATTTAATCAATTTTGATTAAAAAATTAATTTTAGGGGACTAAATTTAAGATTCACTTAAAATACTTGAACTAAAATTAGATATTTGAAAGTACAGAGACTAAAATTAAACAAATCTCAAAGTACAGAAATCAAAATAATATTTTAACTAGCATATCAATGATATTTCAAATATATTTTTAAATATTTTGGCGATAATTTTATTTTATCAATTCATAGGATTTTATAAAAATAACCTACTAGGTGTGGCTTGGGTTGCACATATCTTCGTGCAACCCAGACAACTATCCAATAAAAAATTATCATGTGGAAACTTTTTTCCTGTAAAAAAATGGTGTGATACCTTTTCCAGATTACCCTCTTAATTTGGGAGAAGATGTGACGGTATCAGTTACTAGCCCTGTTGCCAGCATTTACCACCTTAACCCTCTAACCTGAGTGCCAACTTGATAAATATTATTGATGTCTACAAATAGCTCGCCTCTAGAAGGCTCCACATACTTTATATGATCACATGCAAACAGTCATGACATAATATCTATAGGTAAAATATTTACAGTGGACCCAAACTTTACTAACAAAGCCCTGATCCCCCTCAAAACATGTGTACATAGGTATAGACCATCAACCTAAGTTCTTTTTAACTAGTCAGGCCTTTTAGTGGCAAGTAGCAGCAGGATCAACCTTGAAGAATCTGACTCCTATAGGAAAGGAAAACATAGGAAAACTGTGAGTTAGTTGCCCAATGAGTGACTATAAAAATCATATTATGCCATGCTTTATATTATTATAAACATGTAAATATATTGAGTGACATTTCAAGCAACTTCCTTTAAAAACATAAACATGGTCATAACATCAAGCTTTTGAGAAGAAAACTCGTTAAATATCAATATACATCCTTAAACATCATTAAACCTTATTTGAGAACGAGCATACATCGCTCTAGCTCCCAATATTTGTACGGCCAAGAGACCCATACTTCGGTCTCTCTTTGCTGGTATACGGCTTAGGAGACTCATACTTTGACCTCTCATTCAGAACTACCTACATGCACGTGGAGTTTTCTAAGTACTGTCAACACCTTAGGTACTATTACCTTGATACCTTCTCTGTGTCCTTCAGTACGGGTTCTTCTCTAGCATCAAATTAAGCTTTAATAGTAAAACATTTACATTAAGAATCATTCTATCATAGCCTTTCTTTAGAAACGCATGCTTCATCATAGAAACTTAACTTTTGTAATGAATTTATATGATACTTTGGCATGCGATAAAACATATACAAACTGGAGAAGAAATGCTATGCAATTCCTAAAACATTTGTTGCTTGAGAACGTATAAACTCATCATCAACATTACTAAAAATTGTATGATATTTTATACACAAACATTGAAAACATGAAGTTTATTTTAGTCAGTCACAACTCATCGGGGCTCTTAATGGTTTATAAGCTTCTTCTAGCTCCTCTTGGCCTGAAACGACATAATTCCTGATTAGATTCCTTAGAATTCCCATCAAGATGCTTCAAGTAGTTTGTTTACTAGTGAAACCTTCATCAACAAGATTATCATTACTAGCGAGATTGTCAACATGAGCAAGACCTTCTCCATGAGCGAGATCTTCCTCATGAGCGAGATCCTCACGAGTGAGATTCTCATGAGCGAGATCCTCAAGCATCTCACTAGCAAGAATTGATCATAACGAGACTTACCAATACTAGTGAGATTTATATAAACACTAGTGAGATTCAGTCCAAAAATTCGGCAAGATTCTCTTCTTGAGCGAGATTCAGTACAAAAACTAGGGAGATTATCCTCCTGAGCGAGATTCACATCTTCCTTATCTCGCTCTTGCTCTCTATGGTGAGCTGCTTGCTTGATCTTCCCAAACAACTGCCTGTTTACACACCAAATTCCTATTTCAACTTCAAAAATTCATAATTTAAAATCCAGAACCCTTTTCAAGAAACTTTCTTCTACAAACCTGTTTAGAATTAAGTTAACTTTCTTAACTTAAAATTTCAACCCTAAACTTCTTGTGATTTGGCCTGGAGCCTTAAATTTTCACCCCTGGCCTTGATTTCTTTAATTTTCATCCTTCTTCCTGTGAAATCTTTATCCGGTAAACCAACCTAAAAAACTAGATTCTCCCAGCTTTCAAATGTTGCCGATCTCACTTAATTCGTTTGAGTCATTTCCCAAAATTGAGCTTCTGAAGTTCATCTTCCTCTTTATACTTCCGGCCGCCACCTATGAATGAATATCAAACCGCCACCTCACCCAGCAGTAACTTAGTGCTTTTCGACCAAATTCAATTAATAAATCTCTTTAATCTCTCTCTCTTTTTTTTCTTTCCTTCATTCGTAATTCCCTGTGATTAAACCATAGATTTCCACTTATCATTTAATTAACATAATATTCTCATGGCTAAACATACTTATATAAAAAATGTAGAATTCGAATTTTACAAATGGAGAGCATAAGTTGCACTTAATCCTTGCTTTAAAGATACCGGATTGAATAAAACTCATTATGTTATACAAATAAAGACATCCAATGAATTTTGAATGTTTTCACCTGATGATTATTATAGGGCTCCCGAAGCAGCAAAAACAATTTTGAATCTTACAATGAAGGACAATGGAGCATCTCTCACTCTCATGAATCCAAAAACTTCACTCGATGTTTAATAATTTTATGTTTATTTGTTGTTAGAGCCTAATTACTTTAATTAAGAGAGATTATTATATATCTTGCTTATTATATTGATGACATAGATAATTTGACATTGATATTATGGATGTGTTTAATTTAACTTTTCAAGTGTTTAATTTTGAAAATAAGTCATTTTAGGAAAAAAAATAAATAAAATGTTTAGTAACCACTCAAAATAGTTTTTGAAACACTTTCAAAGTTGATTTTAAATCGCTTTTATCAAAAGAATTTAAATAAAAGTGATTTATTTTAGAAAAAAATCTTTGATCAATCCAAACATCCCTATATTTTTTAATTATAGTAATTTTTGTGGTCTTGCTCTTTGTTTCAAAGTTATAAACATATCTTTTAGACAGAGTTTGATCCTAATTAGTCTTTCTTAGAGCAAATGAATGAACTTATCACTTGGTTGAATGAGAAAACCATAAGATTTTAATTCGTGTGATTATTCATATTTAAATTTCTATTTTTATTGGTTTTTTCGATTTGACATAAGATGCTATTGTAGTCTACAATTAGTGCAATTGTTTCAAAATTAGAGAATGTTGCTAAGAAACCATAAGTCAAATTTCAAATTTAAGTTAATTTTTTCCTAATAATTAAAAGAAATATGTGGATGAAGGATTTGACCTTCTAATCTTTTAGTCAGAAAGGAGATATGTAAAACCTTGAATTTAGGAGGGAGATATGAATGAACCAAGATCAAATCTTAATGAGAGGTATCCTAAAAATATAAAAGTATGATTAAGAAATACTTAAAAGAATTGAAACAGTTACTACTGATGCACCTTCATTTTCGATGCTCAACCATAAGAACTCTAAAGTTAAGTATGCTTACTTGGAGCAATTCTATGTTAGGTAACCTCTTTTGAACTTTTCTAAGAAACATGTGAGTAGTGCTGCATCTTGTGATAATCTTATGCCACATGTCCTGCTTCTTTATTTTGGGTCGTAATCCCTTCAAAGCCCATACACTAAACATAGTTTAGTTGCTATAAATCAATAGTGTAGAGTCCCAAGGCAGCTCGAAGAGTTTCAAACTGTTTCACATTAAAAGCCTTCATGAAGATATCAACAATCAGATTGTCAGTTCGAACATGCTCTAAGACAATCTATTTATTCTCTCTAGTTCATGGATGAAGTGTTGTCCGACATCAATATGTTTTGTTTTGTTGTGCTAAACCATGATGTTTATAGCACTCAAGTTGTCACAATATAATATCATAGCATTCTGCAGGACATCTTATTCCTTGAGCATTTGCTTCATCCATCATAATTGGATACAACTGCTTCTAGCAGCAACATATTCAGCTTCAGTCGTGGAAAAGGAGGCACAATTATGCTTCTTACTGAATTAGGACACTAAATTGTTTCCTAGAAAAAAAGCATCCCCTGAAATGCTTTTTCGATCTTCTAAGCTTCCAACCTAATATGGATCACAATATCCTATAAGAGAACTGTTAGTATCAAAGGAATATAAGAGACCATATTTATAGGTACCACTTATATATTTGATGATTCGCTTGACACTCAATAAATGACTTTCTTTTCGCTTTATTTAATATCTTGTGCATACTTCTACTGCAAAGAATATATTAAGTCCACTAGCTATGAGATATAACAGACTCCCAATGATCCTTTGGTATAGACTTCCATCCACAAAAGTACCCTTAGAGTCTTTGGATAGCTTAGCATGTGTGGGAGTGAGAGTGCTTTTTGCCCAAGACCAAATTTCTTGACAAGGGACTTTGCATATTTACATTGTGAGATAAATATACCATCCTTTAGTTGTTTAATCTTAAAATTCAAGAAGTAGGTTAGTTCACCCACCATACTCATTACAAATATGGTCTGCATCTGTTTGACTAAAAAGATCAACCAATTTTTGTGACATTCCTCTAAACACAATATCATCCACATAAACTTGAGTAATAACAAGACTTCCTTCCTCCTTCTTTACAAACAGAATTTTGTCATCTCCACCTCTCACATATCCATGCTTGAGAAGAAACTTAGTTAAGTGTACGAGAAGCTTGTTTCAACCCAATCAGGGCCTTTTGAAGTTTATATACATGGTCTGGACATATAGGATCGACAAACCCCTTGAGTTGTTCAACATAAACCTCTTCATTTAAGTACTCATTGAGAAACACACTTTTGACATCCATCTGATAGAGCTTGAATTTTAGAAGACATGCAATACTTAGAAGCAGTCTTATAGCTTCTAGACATACAATTGAAGAAAACGTTTCAGCAAAGTTAATACAGAATTTTCTTAGAAACCAATCTAGCTTTATTTCTTGCAACCACATCATCCATGTCCGATTTGTTTTTGAAAATTCATTTGTTCAAATAACATTTGCAGAATCAAAACGAGGAACGAGGGTCCAAACTTTATTTTTTTCAAACTAATTTAATTCTTCTTGAATTGCATTTACCCAACATTTATCTTTCAAAGCTTCATTGCATTATTTGGTTCAACTGGAAAGGTATAACAAATATTTTCAATCATCTGAAGATGGTTAAATATTGCTCTTTGGATCATCTTCACTGTCAGAGAGGATACTGTGCTCAAAATTAGCAGCCATGTCATGAGACTTGTGATTGACTTTCTGAGCAACTCCCAGTTTTACCTTGCAACCATCTGTAGAGCCCAGCTGAGGCTCATCTTCATCTGATCTAGTAACAGACTTCCCACCGTAAGTGTTTTCTTTGACAACATTGATCGACTCCATGCCACATTTTGTGCGCGTTTAAACTCGCAGAATACCCCAAAAGATGCCTTTGTCACTCTTTAGATCCCATTTTTCTTAGGATTTCGATATGCCAATAAGTAGCATGGACTGCCAAAAGCATGAAAGTTTTTGACCTTGGGCTTTCTCCCCCTCCAAATTTCCTAGTTTATGCAGTCACTACCAAGACAGAGAAATTTTATTATGAATATGGCACGCAGTACTCAGGGCTTCAGCCTAAAACTGGTAAGGAAGATCATAAGCATGGAGCATTGCACGAACCATTTTTGAAGTGTGCAGTTTTTCCTTCGATAACACAATTCTGTTGAGGAGTAAGCATGGACGACGGTGTCGAATGTTGCGCACGGTGGGCGAAAGCATAGGCGAAGTGTCCTACTATTGGGCGTTTCGCAGGTGAGGGCTGAAGCTGCTAGGACGCACGGTGGGCGAGTGTACAGCGCTGCGCACAGTGCTCACTTGACAAGCTAACCTCCACGCCTAGCTTCTTGAACCTCCAGCTAGCAGCCTAACTCTCGAGCACCTAAATTCCACTTTCATTTCCAGTACTCAAATCACCATTTCCACCCAAAATAAATTCTCATTTCTTTTATAAACCTCTTAATCACCCTCTAAACTAGCCTACCTCCAAATTTGAGCTTCTAACTCCTCTTCAATTGCTCAAAATCTAACATAACCTTCAACTTGCTCGAGTTTGCTCAAAACCCAGACTAACCTCGAATTTTCTTCAAATTTCATCATCTTTTTGGTTGAATTTCACCATGACAGCCCTCGATCTCATTCTTCACTGATCAAATCTCTAGTTTGGTTGTATAAATTCTCTCTTTACTCGAGTAAATTGAGCAAACTGACTTCATCTTCTTTCCTCTATTTATATGACCGTTTGCCTCCTCAAGCTTTCTTAACATGTTGACAACTCAGGTCACTTATTCTTGTCTAATCTTCAACTTAAGCCACCTAATTTAATAATTAAAATTATTTATTTAAGAGATAATTACGAAAGCTTATCTAATTAATTAAACAAAAGGACATCCACCTCAACTTTCTTCACCCCTTGGTCACCTCATCCTCACAAACGCATGCTTCATTCTTCACCTCAACTTAAATTCACTAGGTGTCTAAGGCATTCAACTCTCAATGACAACATTATAATGATATTTTGGCTGAAAAGAATGATTTGATTTATATTGAATGGCTACTTGATCTAAGAACTAAACGAATCCATTACCGTTTCATATATCCATCACATTTTACTTTTTACTTGCATGTTTTCAATTTCAAAACCACAAACTAAAACCCAGGTTTTACTGTTTTTCCACGGTCAAATCTAACCCAAAAGAAATTAATTATTCGCTTCTCTGTGGTTCGACCCCGCACTTATCACTGTTATTATGTCTTTGTAGTAATAGAAGTAGTTTGGGTAATTATAAATTTTCTTTTGTTTTGGTTCGGAATCGAATTAACGACATCAATGCCCGAGTTTAACGAAAAATGGCGCCGTTGCCAGGGAAGCAAGCAAATTAATATCTTTTAGTTAGAATTGACTGTTAAACTTTAAAAACCAAAGAAAAATAATGTTTTCATTCTTTTGTGTCTACTTGGTTTTCATTGGCAGAAAATATAAACATGTATGCGTTTCAATTTGCGGAACAATGGGAAACACCAGAGATTCAGAATTTGTATGGTCCCGAGTGTAGTTATTATCCTCCTTGGGAGTGGCCTAGTCAAATGCCGTTGTCGATGCCATATCAATCTACCAATCTAGGTATTTCTTTAGAGGATATAGTTAGGGAACTTTCTAATCGCTCTGGTGAGATTGTGTAGGAATGTCCCTTCTATTATCAAGAACCCATCGGTTTCTAGCAGGATGACCTCATTTTCGAATGTGAGGTTAGAGCTGAGCTTCAAGTTTGAGCGACCAAATCGCTCAGTTCGCTAAATCAGTTAGGAGACTAGAAGAGGCTTAGGAATAATCTTTTTAGGATGCCGAGGTGAGCAGCGGAGATACGAGCATCATTAATTCCTTTGAGTAGCTGGTTCCTCATATTTCTGATCAGGGTAAGGCATTGGATTATTTAAAGTGTGAACGTACTAATGATTTTTCTGAGTGTGTAGGAAATCATTTAGAGCCATCCCGCGTCTGTGGCACTGTGGCCGACCTTATCATGGAATATGCATGGACCGATTTAGACGACGATGTTTATCTTCTACAACAACAAGAACGAGTTTGTGAGGTTAAGTATGAGTACGGGCTTAATTTAGAAGAATCTCAGGTAAAAGAGTCAGAGGCTCCCAAGCCTCGCCCTGTTCATTGTCCTGATATTTCTCTTATTTTTTAATTTTGTTCACCTTCACCTCACGAGTCAGTTGAGTCAGAGTCTTTATTTTATATCGAGTTAGTTCTAGAGTCTTTTATTTTATTTTCTTTTACAAAAATGAAAAATACAAAATTCGACCTGTTTGGTTCTTTTCAAAAGATGGGAACTCTTATGGCTTTATCTGGCCATATCGACTCATCCAAGAAAGGACCAGGGAAATACGAGAATTTTTTGTACCTTGATTCGGTCACGTCGAGAACTGACGTTAAAAATTTGCCCTTCCTGGAGGGAGCTAGGTGAAAAGATTTATTACTTTCTTTATTTGTTTTCTAGATTAGGTTTCTTTTTTGTTTTTGTTTTATAGGGATGACCTAGGAGAGGAGAGCATATTTCTAAAAGGCGAGCCTGGCCACCACCATCCTGTGTGCGAAATTGCTATCATGATAGGTTTTTTATTCCCTTGTTTTTTATTCTTTTTGAGCTTTACTTGAGATACATTGGGGAAAATGTATATTTTAAAGTTGAGGGTGGGGTACCCCATTGGATAATATGCTTATGTGCTTTGATTTTCTTGTTAGCTTATTTGCTCTGTTGTTATCATGATAGTTTATGACGCACTCTTCTTGTAATGATATTTGCATGAAAGAACGTTAGAAAAGCATGATCATGATTTTATCTCATTTAAAAAAAAAATCTTATCTCTCATGAATCTTTAAGTCATTATTTTGCGAAATTGAAGTCTTGTATACTTAAAATTGGGTTATCTGATTTATACTTCTGTTGTCACCCCGAAAGGTCCACTTTTGACTTAGGAGTAACTTTTCTTGTTTTAGAGCAAAACCAGACAAAGTGGATAAAATGGGGCCTACTGTGAGTAAAAAAAAAAAAAAAAAGAGAGAAAAAATAAAGAAAAACAAATTAGTTGCAATTCTGAAAAAAAATAGAAAAATAAAAAAATGAGGCATAACCGGTGTGCGTGCAAAAAAATTGTGTGTGTATGCATGGATAGAGGTGAAAAGAGCTACCTCCACCGTGTCTTGTTAGGGCCCGCGAGAAAAGAGTGATAGATTCCCAGCGGTGGGGTGTGAAAGCTAGCCCTCTTGGTAAAATAAATGATGTTTATTTTTTGTGTGTATTTAGGCACCTTTGTCTTAGTGTTGCCTTATTTTTTGTAAGTGTGATATGTCCAAGGTCAATAACTGAACCAGAGTAGGGGAAAATAGGATGAGGATTTTATACTATTTTTTGGGGTTATGGAAGCTTAACTAACAAAACTCTAGGCTCACTCATGCATGGATAGAACTAAAATCATTTTTAAACTTGTGCTTCATTCATTGATCATAAATGATTTTCGTTCTTGATTACAAATTTCATTCTAGTTGACTGTTGAGACTGGAGTAACAACTTAGCAAATTAAGCTAGCATGTTTGTAATTATTTTTCTACTTGATTGGGTGTTTCTACCTTGCTCGAGGCGAGCAAGAATTAAGTTGGGGATGTTTGTTAGTTCTCAAAAAGAGCTTAATTCGGGCTACTTAGTGGATTTTATGTGTTTATTTTCCTATATTGTAGGTATCGAGCAATCAAGAGGTAAAATTAATCATTTAATGAAAAACAGGGTTAATTTGAGGCAGTTTGGAGTTAATTTGAACATCCAGGCTTCAAAGAAGTTGAATAGACCAAAATGCCATCAAGTTCCACCGAGTTTGAGGCAGCCATCAAGCACCATCGAGTAGCATTGAGTAAGAGGTTGTCAAGTAATCAAGAAAATGCTATTGAGGGATCGAGGATTGAGTATCGAGCTGTCGAGCATCGAGTAGTGATTTGTGGCAGTGGACGCAGCATTACAATGTTATTCCAAGCGTTGCGACACTCCGAGTTGAATCAATGCCAACGTCCCAACGCATCTCAACGCAAAACTCCAATGCTTGAAGGCAGAGACATCAACGTTGCAACGCTACCTTAGAGCATTGCAATGTTGGGAAAAATGACGGACATGGAGCTGAGCGCGCATGCAACCGAGCATTGGGCTAAGCGTTGGACTGTTTGTCTGACGCTTCCTTCTCGCTGCATCAGCATTGCAACGCCATTCCAAGGGTTACAATGCTGCAATGGATTCCAATAAATACCTCTCCTCGGCCTTAGGTAAAAAAAAGACTAAATTTTGGGGGTTTAGGCCAACTCTTGGAGCTGAAGCATAGAGGCCGAAGTTAGGCATTATTTCTTCTTGTATTCCCTTTAATTTTTAGAGTCCTTAGGTTAGATTTATTTTATTTTCGGATTATGAATATGTATTGGATTTTATCTCATTGGTTTCTCCATGAATCAATGAGGTAATCTTTCAATTATCTTTTGGATTAAGCATTCTTTGTATTTTGATGAGTTTCCAATTCAATTATTATGCTTTAATCTAGAATTATGTTTTTCTTAAATCTTGTTTAATTTAGATTTTCTTTTATGTATGGATTGACGCCCCTATCATGAAAGCATGCCTTCGCTAGTTAAATTTAAGCTCGTACGCATCCTTTTATTGCCCATGCTTTGAATTTACCCTCGTAGCACATATTAGATAAGCATGCTTAGGTTTTTAGGCTATCCATGAATCTTTGCATCGCACGTTTAATCTAGATTTAAGGAACAATTTGATTATTTGAACACGACTTTCCGACAGTTAATCAACATAGTTGAATCCTGAATGTTAATGCATGTGTTTCTAGTTCTTTATGGCCGCTGAGGACCCAATTGCATCTAGGAGCATGTAGGTTAGTTAGGGCACGACTTTCCAGCCTCAACTACGAATTAGGACGCTTGATTGATTCAGTTAAATTGATTTTCGGGCTTATAGAGATTAGTTAATTCGCACCGATTTGAGTAGCTATGTACGCATAATTCGAATATATGATATTTTGGCTGAAAACAATGATTTGATTTACATTGAATGGCTACTTGATCCGAGAACTAAACAAATCCATTACCGTTTTATATATCCATCGCATTTTATTTTTTACTTTCATGTTTTCAATTTCAAAACCACAAACCAAAACCCAGTTTTGACTATTTTTCCACGGTCAAATCTAACCCAAAAGAAATTAATTCTTTTTTTCTCTGTGGTTTGACCCCACACTTACCACTGTTACTACGTCTTTGTAGTAATAGGAGTAGTTCAGGTAATTATAAATTTTATTTTGTTTCGGTTCAGAGTCAAATTAACGACTTCAATCCCTGAGTCCGAACACTAAGCCATTCAAATCTTAAAGACAATATAACAATTTAACTTTGAAAAATTAAAGAGAAAAGTTTTAGGGCTTACATATATCCAGAAAGTTCCTCTCATCCCCAACTAATAAGTTACACAACACCAAGACAAAACAAAGTAAATATAAACACCTCAAAAGAACTCTTAACTATTAGAAAATCTAAGGATGTGGCAAATTGATTGCAGTGGGCTAGGTACCGGGAACTCGATCGCTACTCGGGGAGAGAAAACATTTAAAAAGTGTGAGCTATGAAGCACAATGAGTGACTAGTTATGTACAAACATTCTTGAAAGCAATAATAATCAATTTAAAACCAAGAATATGTTCTCATAACCCAGTTTATAAAATATGCTTGGGAATCAACAAACTTGGAAAAACTGACAACTTAAGAAATCATTCCCATAACATCAAGCCAGTGATATTAGGAAGCCCTAAAACATGGTATATCATGCTTAAAATCTCAATGTCTGTAAACCTTACATAAAACTAGTACCCATAACCTTAGTTGAGCTAGAGCAAGCTCAATACATTCAATGTCGATAACCTTAGCTGATATAGAGTTAACTCAATATAATCAACATCGATAACTCTAATACGTGCGTAGATATGCCCCCAAAAGGCTAAGCACCCCCTCACACAGTCCAAAGTCATGCCAAGGTGGGTCCCAAAGACCTATGATATTTATTTAATGGACTTCCCAAATACCTTCAAATTAGGGTACATGGTACAATGGTTTGTAAAAGTATACATAGATATCAAAGAATGAAGAACACATTGTTGGGTTGTATGTCCTAAAACTCGTAGTTTGTAAATAGTAAACATATATGAAGTTTATTCAGACGAATGTTATTGAATGAAAATGAATTGATAACTCTAAATCCAATAAACTATGAACCCTTGGCTATTGTAATAAATACTTGGACTTTATGTGGAGAAATAAACTGGATCAAGTTCGAGTAAAATAGCCTAAATAGTCTATAGTACTTAGATTAGGTTGGGTACCTATTTCTAGAGATACTATTGTATACGACCCACTTTATGATTGTTACAAATGTTGTACAGTGTCATAAACAATGTGATTAGTTCGTTCATTTAGAGATATGTGAGCAGGGGTGTTCTACACGATGAGATTGTGTAAGTTTGACGAAGAAATAATCACTATTATATATTAACACCATTTACTGTTAACACTGATCAATTTCACTTCTCAATAATCTAGATAACTTGATCCGAATCTTGAGTTGTCTATGAACTTCTATTTATTCGAGATTGTCCTTTGATCTGCATAGGTGAGGGTAAGCTTAGCAACGCTACTCAATATGCCTCCCATTTCAGGGATAAGACCGGGTAGATAGTTGGAGACAAAATTTGCAAGATGGAATTCACTTCTACAAATTTTTAGGGATAAGAGAAAGGTTGTTCCCTTAAGGGCTGATCTCGGGTCTTGAACAAGGGTCCCCATTCTCTCGTTGGCCTGAGAGGGAATGGATTTAGTAATTAATATTCTAAATCAATTGTTCATTAAAGGGACAGTTGTACTTTAGGAGAAAAGATGTAACTCTGAGGTAAAATGGTAATTGACCTAGCTGAGTTTACAAACAACCTTTGAAGGATCAATTTATCGATGATAATTATATCAAATGGACACAAAATATATCTACATGAGGGGCATGCAACTACAGACTATAGTAGACAGTCTTGTTAGTTAACGAATGTTGATTAACTAGGGTTAAGATTTTGATCGATTAGTCTCAGACCGTTGGAGCCCATAATCTGTAGGTCTATCGAGTCTTCTTGCTAGCTCACCATGGACAAAATTGAAGAACTAAGTGAAGTGAGAATTTGAAATGTTCAAATTCAGTCATTAGGGAAAATTGTATTTTATATAAGATATAATTTACAATTAAATAATTAATTGATTCTATTATTATTCTGTTATTATTCTGTCATGATTTACAATTAAATAATTAATTAATTCTATTATTATTATCGTCAAATTCTATTATTATTCTGCGCAGGATGTCAGTTCTAGTACTCCAAATAAAGCCAACTAACTGACTCGAACTTCTGGATGTATGGATCCTCTTTGTTTCTCTGTCATATGTCATCTCTAGCATAAACCTCTTAGTTCTGCTGCCTACAGGTGTAGCTAGTTGTATTTGGTTTTCCTTCAACACCACTTCCTATCCTTCTTTATTTTTCCTCTGAAAGTACACACAATTTTTCTTAATATTGTCATGTTTACCACGACCAAAACAAATTCCGGTCCTCATTAAGCATGGACCTTTATGATTTTTCCCACACTTCGGAGATCCAGGTTCTTTATTGGATTTCGATAAATTTATTCATGGGCTGATGATCTAGTGTCCCAAATCAATATCTAAGTAAAGACTATTTATCTCGATGTTTCCTCTACTTCCTTTAGAGTCAGTATTGTAGGTAGGCATCACTTGTTCTAGATTCCTGCCACCACTAGGGTCTACTGCTCGAATACATTTTTTACATTGAAAGTCATTTTAGGTTATTTGATAAACTTTAGCTAACTCTTTTTATTCCCTTCAGGGTTTCCTGTAACCCTTTTCCCAAGCCTACTACAAGCTAGCCAAAACCTATACAAAGTTTTATTTTCAGAGTCTTTCCAGAACCTTAAGCTCTGATACTAACTTGTCACACCCCCTCTTGAGCCTTGTCTCCCAGACCTGAAAAGAAACATGAAGATAGTTGATATCACCTTTGTGATACCAACTGCCTAACTTCATACCATTCCATAAATAGCTAATAAATGAGAACTTAATTAATTTTTATGAACAGTTACAGTGTTTGTACTATTATACAATATTAATCATAGTAATCTGAGTCCCGCACTATGAGAAAGTAGCAGTTCTAGACCTTGGGTGGCTTTTCTTAAAGCGGAACCATTCTAGAAGGGGGGGGGGGGGAGGAGAACGTGAGCTGGAAAATCAAGTGAGTGGTATTCTTCAAAAATGACAATAAGTTTGATTTAAGGAATAGATTTGTGGGAAAACAATTTTCATACGAAGATAATCATCACAAAAAATATGCAACCCTTTTAGCCCTGTAACCGGATACCCTGGCATGATGTGGAAACAATTTCAGTACCCTTATAGTCTGCCGAATGTGCACATATCGACATTATCCTGTTAGACGTGTTGTAGGCACACTAAGAATTTCCCAGGGTACAACCCTAGATTCCAATTCAAGTCACAACAAGAAAAATATCATGAATTAACTCAACCAATAAAATCTAGAAAACACACTTCCCGATCATGCCATTCCAAACTGTACACGTATATATATTAACATATACATATATGAATTCAACTTAACAAAACAATAAAACCACTCACAGTCCTCTTGTTTATCCTTCAAGAATTTTCCTAACATAGCTTCTGGCCTGGGTTTCCTTGAATTTCACTTCTTTTCAAGAAATCCCAAATTAGTCAAAACAATTCCTCCAATAATTCTATTTTAAACCAAAAATAACTTAAAGGTAAAATAACTAGCTTACCCACTTTAAAAATACCAACATAGGTCTAACTTTCCAAAAAAATAGCCTTTGGAGGTTATTTGGTGGCCTGATGGGCGTTAGGGCAACCAGAGGGTGTTGACGCACGCAGATGGACACTGTTAGGCGTCAGATGTCGCACTAGGTGGGCAGGACGCAACGTTGGTCATTGCACTGGACTGGGCGAGCATGCGTGCAGGGCTGGCGGTGAGATGCGTGCAAGCGTGCTCTAGGGCACTCAACCGCGCGGTCGAGCATGCTTGGGCATCCGCGCACCTTGCGTTAGTTGTCCGCACGTACTTAGCATTGAGATGTCTGTGCACTGATAATGAAGCACGAGCAGGGTTGGGCGATGGGGCTACTGGGAGCGTGCGTAGGCACAGGCAGCAGGCACGAGTGAATTGTGAGAACCAAGCCCCCAAAATTCCCTATTTATAGATGTCAAAAACTCCCCTCAGTTTGACACCTTCACCCTGTTTTCATGTCGAAGTGCCCTTCCCTCATGCTGCCAACGTCTACCCTTGCCCTTTCCTTGGCGATCAGCCACTCTCACCCATGCAAATCAAAGGACCGCCCTTACAGGTAGGAGTTCATAACTCACTCAGAAGTTAGGTCATGTTACCGATGGTCATCCTAGTGAAATGAAAGTCTCAATTATGAACGGTGTTATATAACAAGACTAAACATTTCGTGGTCCTGTCTTATACAATCTCCTTTGTATAGAATATCCCTGCTCGCATGTCTAATACATGAATGATCAGAATTAGATCATTTGTAGCATTTTACAACATTTGTAACACCTATAAAGTAGGCCAAACTCGTGGTGTCATTAGGATAAGGTATCCTTCCTTATCCATATACTACAGACCATTTAGGTTATCACTTAAAGCACGACACACTTGTATGTCTCCACATACTTGCTTAAGTTACAACGATAACCATAGATCTTATTTTATTGGTTTGTGGTTAATGCAACTAAAATATCTCATATTTCATAGACTGAAGTGAATAAAATATCATATATTTTAAATCACAAAGTGTTTGTTCATACAAGTGTTTACAAACTACAGAACCTACAAGATTTAGGGCATCAATCCCAACACTAGGAACTATCGAGTCCCAGCGATGCTTCAGGATGAAATCCACAGTGTCGGGATATCATCAACTTTCTCTCTTCTGCTCTGACACTGAGAACCATTGTTAACTAACCCATGGGCAACAATCCAACTCAGGACTTCCTGGACATCCATCCATTAGAACATAATCGAGATTTAGACACTTCCAAGTCTTTGACGAATCAAAACAACATATCAGATGCTACATCGAACCTTTGGCCCATGGGAAAGGGCGTAATGTCGGCACACCCATGCCGTCCAACACTGTCCATGAGATCCATTCCTAATGGAAGATGCCCACGACAGTTGTCTTATAACGCTCGTCGATGCCATGTGCCATGGGGTAGCTCACTTAGGCCACAGGGCCTAGGGGTGGTGGAGAGCGGACACCATGCCTCCCTCTATAGTGCATTTTGAATATTTTCCTCTTTTCNGTAGCTCACTTAGGCCACAGGGCCTAGGGGTGGTGGAGAGCGGACACCATGCCTCCCTCTATAGTGCATTTTGAATATTTTCCTCTTTTCCAGCCATACATATGAAATGCAGCAAACTGTCACTGACCAATGTAGAGCGCTTGTCTGAACTCTGATTGACATCAAATTTGATGTGCTTACATATCTTATCAATATGAATCCAACTCTAGAGCTGTTCATCCAAACTCGCAATAGAACTCCACCTTCCGAGGTCACAGCCTGGGGCCCTATTTGGGCCCCATTGAGCTTGTTATAGGTACTGATCAACCAAGAGATAGAATTGGCGATTTGGAGCTAGTCGTTGTCAATTTGAAGCAAATTAGAGTTGATTTGAGCATCCGAGCTTCAAATGAGTAAAAAAGACCAATATGCCCCTGCTTTAGCCGCAACACCCACCTTATACAAAGCCCTGGTGCTCATTTGACGCTACAAGTCAGTAGCCTAATGTGCAAGGGAGCGTTGCAATGCTTCGAGTTGGCAACAATGCCAACATTGCAACGTTTCCCTAAAGCTCATGGCCTTTTTTGTCGAGCGTTACAACTCTGCGAAGATGTCTATAAATACCCCCGTTCGTCTTCAGGTGAAAATATGTTGAATTTTGGGGACTGAACTAATGGGGGTCTTAGTTAAACTTCAAGCTTCTTCTTTTCCCTTCAGATTTTAGTACCTTAAGGTTAGTTTTTCCTTTTATTTTGGGTTGTAATCGATGATTGGATATGTATCTCGAATTTGTCTATGAATTAAGAGGTAACTTCTATCTAATTTCTTTTGAGCAAGAACCCTATGTCTATTTTCTTGAAGGTTTTCTAATTAATTCAACTAAATTGTTGGGAACTCCTTGGGATGATTTGATTGAATATTATTGAAATTTTTATAAATTGATCTGAAAAATTAGTTTATTGAAATTATTGTTTGCAAAATCGTCATAGCCTATGCATACATTGATTGATTTAGTTGTGCATATTAGGATCACATGTACAAAGTCTAAACTTTTTCTGACCAAATGCATTTATGCCCTAATATAATCTTTTCCAAATAAATAATGATCTGGCTTTTTCGGTTTGTAGTATGTCTCAATAATTGAACCCTTTCGTAATGTAATTCAATTTTAACTTGTATGTCGTTAGGAAGGAAGAGTTATAAATTGAATTAAGGCTAGTTTAGTTTAATATCAAATTTGGCTAATTGGGCTATTAGATTTTCTAATAGGTTGAGGGGTTGACAGATTCAGTGTAATTAATTGATGCCTAATGAAAGAAATTGCATAGGAAAATCTCTTTTGCTCTAGAAATTAGATAGACTTCTATTCTAGATTACATTTATCCCTTTTATTTTAATTTCACGCATTTATTTTTTTCACACCAAAACCCCCCATTCACTGCTCTAGTTAGGAAATTAACTTAATAAAACAAATTGCACTTCCCTGCAGATCGACTCAGACTTACCACTGTTGCTATGTAAAGTAATAAGAGTAGTTTGGTATATACAATTGTTTTTATCAAGTTTGAAGCTTATTAAAGACGTAAGTTTCAAGCCTATCAAAGTCCCCACTTCTTACAAAATCTAACGTGCAAGTACATAACATGTTCTTTAGTGATTGGTTCAAATGCCTTGTTTAACCATCCATCTATGGGTGGAAAGTTGTATTGAAATCCAATTGAATACCTAACACTTTCTAGGAACACTTCCAAAATATGGTTGTGAAACGGAGGTCACTATTTGACGTAATTGGCACAGGTACTGCATAAAGTGTGACAACCTCTTCCATATATAATTAGGAAACTTAAGATGTTTAAAATCAACAGTACTTTAACATATTCACTCAGAGAATTTCCATGAGCTTAAAAATTTGTATTCATTAAAATCATGTATCTGAATTTATTGAACTAGCGTAGAGAAATCTCCATACGTGTGGCCGAGCTACTGGCTATACTAGATATGACACAATCCTAAGATGTGTAGGAAAGAAAATCTGGTCTAAAAATTGCTTCTACGCTAGGAGCGTCAACTTGTGATGCCTTTCTTAGTAGCTACATGTTTGAGAAACAACTAACCAATTATGTCTCATACCCATTAGAAACTAGGCATAAGAATTTATACCATTAATACTATAAACTTACTCAAACAAATCTTCATGTTATTCTTTAGTTTTAAAATAATCGCATATGACCATTTAGATCCTATTACAACGAGTCTAGAAATCTTTTTCACAATGAGGTTCTTGAAGTCCCTAAATACTGTAGAGCATTTGGCAAACCAAAACGCATCACCATAACCTCATAAAAACTGTAACCATTACTTGAAGACAGTTTTTAAGATAAAAACCCTTATGACTCATACATCTGTATTGAGAATTTCCATACTGTTGAGAATGTCCTAAAACTCGCAATTTGTAATATATGAAACATATTCTATTTTTCAATAAAAGTATTATTGAAATTGCACTCTATTATGAAATCCAATAAATGAACCCATGACTATAGTATGAATACTTTAAATTTATGTAGAGTCATAAAAGAGGATCAAGTTATAGTATATAGCATAAAAGGTCTATAAGTATATGGATGAGATTGGGTACCTCATCTTGGGGACACTATGGATGTGGCCCACTTTATATACTGATACAAACAATGTGATCCCGAAATCATTCATATGGAGATATGGGAATGGGGGCATCCTATGTAAAAGACGTTTGCATATGACTGGATCACGAAATAGTCACTTTTCTTTATAACAAACGTTTAATGTTAAAACTGACAATTTTAATTTGATGACCTAGGGTAACTGATCTTAATCCTAAGTTAACTATGAACTCCTGTTTATTTAGGATTATCCTTTGATCTGCATAGGTGAGAGTAGTTCAATAGCATTGCTCAATAAGACTCCCATTTTGAGGATAAAACAGGAAAGATAGTTGGAAACATAGCCCTGCAAGAAGAAATTCACTCCTACCTAATTTAGGATTAGCAGATAGGTAGTTCTCTTAAGTACTGATTCTTGGTCTTGAACAAAGGGGCCCTACCCTCTCATGATAGAGAGGGACATAGTTTATTAGTTGGACTATAAACCAAATATTCAATAGAGTATCAATGGTGACTTAAGGAGCAAGATGTATTTACAGGAGTAAAATGGTAATTTTGACCTAGCTGTAAATAGGAATGACCTATGAAGGGTCGACTTACTGATTATGGTTAAATCAAGTAGACAGAAATATATCTATAGTGAGGAGAGTGCAACTACTGAGCTATAACGATATATCTCGGTAGTTAGCGAATATTGATTAATTCGATTTAAAAAGTTTAACCAATTAATCTCAAATTGTTGAAGCTCATGATCTGTAGGTCCTAGTCCCTCTACTAGCTCGTAAAAGATTAAATCTTGGATTAGAAGATTGAGTGAATTTGAAGTGTTCAAATTTCATTTTAGGGTTTGAATTTGAAATGTTTAATTTCAATTTAGGGTTTCCATATTTATATTCGATATAATTAACGTTTAATTTTGTTATCATTAAACGTAATTGAAGAGTTTAAAATATTTAAACATTGATTACATGAATAGGATTCATGTTTAAAATTAGGTGTTTTATTAATTTAATATTTTATATTAAATTATTATTTGATTAATTAAATGTATTTAATTAACTAATTAATCAATAAATCATTTTTTAATTTATAAAATTCAATTTCATAATTGAATTTTTGTTTTTTTCTAATTTGGTTTTAAAGTAAAATTAAATTAGATTAAAAATCAAATTAAAAAGGATTTTTAAATGTGAAAGTGGGTTTACCCTAAATTCACTCTTTGTTAGTGGATTAATCCACAGTTTGACACCTATCCCACTTACTAAGTTCTAATTGAAGTGTCAATCAACTGAGTTAGTTAGTTCTCGCATGTTTGAGCTTAATAAAAGCTTCAATAACTGAGATTTGAAGCTTCATGCAATCTGAATTCGACAGAAATTCTGGAAAAATTGGCTTACCTCTCAAACTCTCTCAAACTCATCCCAATCCCTCTCAATTTGGAGTTCCATCACTCAAATCCAAGGCTGAAAATAGTAGAGAAGATTCTCTTGGTGGTCTACTGAAAATTTAAAGGTTAAATTTGTGGAGATAAGTAAGAATTTGAAGGATTCCACAGAGGTTGTACTTATGAAACCCTTTCTTCAAAAACCTTTTTTTTTTTTTTTTGTATAATGATTGTTACTCAAATTAAGTATAATTAGAGTACGTAATGATTATGTTAGTTTCCATTTATACTTGTTTACTTTATCAATTAGTATCAGAGCATGATTTAAGCACTCAAGTAACCTTAATTTGAGTTTGGTGGGTGAACTTCTAGAGATGGATGTTTGGTCGACTGATATTTTGTTCTTCCAACTTTGGCATTAGATTTCTCTTGAATTATATGGTTATATTTGTTATTGGCTTATTGATGATCTTAATGTGTGATTAAATGTCTATAATTTTATTGGAGTCAATAGAGTTAAAACTAGGTTGTAATTAAATATTGAAGCAAGCAAGGTCAGGTGGAAAATCTGGAGAAATAGCCACAGCCCATATAGCATTGCAACGTTGTTCTTCCTGAAGCCATAGGCATTGTGACGTTGGGATGGACCGTTGCACGTTGCTCATCCTAACCCAAAAACATGTGCGCTCATAGACCGGTTCGCTGGAGTAGGCTTGTTTAATTGGTTCAGCTGCCTGGGGGTCCAGTTCAACCATTTTCGGTCCTATTAAGCTCTTTTGGAGCTTTAGATGATCATTTCGGGTAGTTCAGGTCTTGTTTGGGTCGATTCAAGCGGTCTAAAGGTTCGTTGAAGCTATTTTTGTGGTTAGTTTGCAATAAATTAGTTTATTACTTGCTTAGGATGCCAAAGTTGGTCCATATCAGTGTTGTTTAAATATTTTATGCATGTGATGTATGTTATATTTAAATTAAACATGTATGTGCATATTGTATGCCATGTAAATTTAACATCCCACCATAGGAAAGCATGTTTCATGCATTAATATATCTTATAAATTGGTTATAATATATAGGGTATGCATGATTAGGGTTTCATAAGTTTCATAAAATTGTTATATTGATGTATGGAATGTTTAAGTACACGTTATATCATGTCTATAATTTTATAAGAGTTATAAAATGAATTAGATGTTTAAGATCTATAATAAAGATAAGATATATACTCACAAAGATATAAGAATAACTTATTTTAATAGTTAAAATAGGTTGTTATCTTATAAAACACGGTTACAAACTCAACTGGTCTATAATACTGTCTAAGGCTAGAGGTACTTAAGTTGGCGCTTTACGTAACACCTGCTACCTGAGAATTATGCTGAGCATTGTTAACCTGTTTTATGAGCATGCGTGAGTAGTGTGAGGTAATAAAATGGTTTTATCACTTAGACATCGTAGGTTAAATCCAAATATAAAAGTTTACTTGGATAAACCACATAGACTTAGGATGTTTATTAGCTGAAATATACCTAAGTACAAGAGATACCCAAGCAATTAAAACAATTCACTAGGAGATTAATGATATATATGATATATTATTTTTAGCTCTCACGTCCCTAAGAGTTCACACCGTGAGATCCATGTTCGGCTTCGTGTCGCTTTTACCGTGACTGCTCCATTCGGAAAGTGTTTGCATGGGTCAATAACAAGGTTAATAGGGGATGTAGTTTATGGTAATTGGGTACAAGAAATGTGTGAACATATCCTACAGTCTCTTCGATTAGTTTGAGCCATGAGATTCTTATGTTGCACATTCTGTTATTTTTAGGCGGCACTAGCTAGTCGTTTTTAAGATGATCCCCTCAGAGGGTTGTAACATAGGATTCAGAACAACCCAGACTTTATAAATGAATAGGGTTTCATAGTTCAGGCATGAACATTTTCTTCCAATTTGGTGGAATATTCATACCGTTATATGAAATCTAAAAATGAAGGGTCACACTTACAAGAGTTATTAAGTGTTAGTAAGTTCTTGACAAAAAACGGTAACTAAATGACTACAGGAATAAGAGTTATTTTTTCACACCCCCTCCCAGATTACCCTTTTATTCTAGAAGAGGATATGACCGTGGTAGTTACTAGCCCTACTGCCAGCATTCACCATCGAAGCCTTCTAATTTAAATGCCAACCTGTTTGAAAAAATAGTAATATACTCAAACAGCAAACCTCCCTTAAGGTTCTACAAAGATTCCATAAATACATGCATATAGCCAAGACATTACATTTATAAAAACATATTCACAGGTGGCCCAAACATTCCTACAGAAGCCTTAGTCCCTCTCAAAACATGTGTACATAAACAGATCATCAACCCAAGTCTTTTAATAAGCCGAGTCTTTTGGTGGCAAGCAGCAGTAGGATCAACCTTGAGGAAATTGACTGCTACCTGAAAAAGGAAAACACAAAAATTCTGTGAGCTAAAAGCCCAGTGAGTGACTATAGAATCGTAAAGCAACAAGCATAGCGTCACTATAAACATGTAAATATACCAATGAGTAAACTTAAGCAATTGTCTCTAGATGTAGTTTTAAACCATTCTCAGACATCATTAAACATTATTATTCCTTAGTTGAGAACGAGCCTAAGCGCTTTAGCTCCCAAACATTTATTACCGGCCAAGAGACCCATACTTCGGTCTCTCATTCATAACTGTCTACATGCACGTGGCCATATTAAGTACCATCATATTTTAGGTACTTCTGCTCAGATACCTTCTTAAATGTCCTTTAGTATCAAATTGGTCAGGTACCTTCTCAAATGTCCTTCGGTGCCAAATTGATTAGATACCTTCTCAAACGTCCTTCGGTATCAAATGTGTATTTTGTAACATCAAATTAAGTTCCATTGCCTAGTATTTACACACGAACTCATTCTCTCATAGCCTTCCCCCTAGGAAGCATATATCAAAATCAGAAACATAGCTTGTGTAATGGTCACACGACATACCTTGGCCTGTGTTACATACATACAAGCCGGGAAACATGCATTAAGTTATTCTCCAACCATTTGTTGCTTGGGGAAGTATAAATTCGTCATTAATGTCACTGTGCTTTACTTGATCATATATGCGTGAGTATTGGAAACCTTAAGTTTACTTAGTCACTCATTGTTCGTCAGGCTCTTAATGATTTATACGCTTCCCCTAGCTCTTCTTGGCCTAAAAATATATAATTCCCGATTAAAATACTTACAATTCCTAGTAAAATACCTTAAATAATTCATTTATTAAAGGAACTTCCATTAACACAGACAACCTTACTAGTGAGATCCCTATGAACGAGATCCTCATGAGTGAGATCCTCCTCATGAGCGAGATCCTCATGGGTGAGATCAATGAGATCCCCTAGAGCGAGATCAACAAGATCCTCTAGAGCGAGATCAAGCTTTTCCTGTCAAATTTTCATCTTAGCGATACTCACCTTACCAGCGATACTCAGCCCTATTCCTAGCGAGATTTCCCCCTAGAGCGAGATCCTCCTTACAAAATCAGGGAGATTTCCTTTATAAGCGAGATCTTCATGCCCACATCTCGCTATAAATTCTCCACGATGAATTGTTGCTTGTTTTCAACAAGCAAGCTGTCTGCTTATGCACCAATGTCCCTAATTATAACTTCATAAAAAATTCTAAACCTCAAAATTCAGAAGTTCTTTTTCAAAAAGTTTCCTTCTACAAACTTGTTTAGGAATTGAGTTAACTTCCTTACCTTAAAATTCAGCCCATAATTCCTTATATTGGTAGAAACTTTCCAATCTTCACCGCAGCCACGCTTAAATCCGAAGATTCTGCCTTCTCTTTATTTTCTACACTACTTGTTTTCTTCTCCTCCTAATCTTCCTTCCGACAATTGACAATCACGCAAAACCTGGATTCTCTCAGTTTTCGAATGGCACCAAATCACTAAAAATTTTTTCAAATGTCAAACTGCCGAAACCAAGCTTTGAAGTTCTTCTTCAAATACTTCCCACCCGCCTCCTAAGTTCAAGGATTAACCGTCACGTTACCCCACCTAATGTTTTTCCTTCCCTTCCATCATATTTAACTATAAAATAACCATGAATTACTACTTTAATAAAAATAAGAAAGAAAATTTATGATATAACATTCCTTTGGCTTATATGAATAAAAAATAAGAAAGAAAATTGTTGAACCTAATTTTGAACCCAATAAATTGTCGTTCTCCGACTTCTAATTTCAGCATACTGGGTCTTGTAAGTTGGCCGTACAAATGCTTCATAGGGAGCCGATTTTCCGGATTACTACAATGGTAGCTTATTGTTGTAGGAAAATTCAATCAATGATAAGTGTGTAATTCCCAACTTCCTTTGATTATAGTAACATACTTTCCCAGTGTCTTTATAGTTCTTTTCTGATTGTCCATCTTGTTTGCGGATGAAAAGTCGTATTGAAGATGCAATTTATTGCCCCATAGCGCTTCTGGAAACTAAGCCAAAATTTGAAGTGAAACCTCGAGTCCCGACCGACACTAATCGACACTGGGGGCCTTATATTGACTGATTTATCCTAGCCACAATAAATCTTAGCTAAAATGGTCAAGTGTAAAAGTAACTTTTAACTGGTATGAACTTGTCGTCTTAGCTAAGTCCTACCAAACCTATTAACCCAAAGCCATCAAATCTGAGGGTGTCTTAGGAATCCAAAATAGATAAGTCCCATTGGTCACATCTCCCACTTCCACTTAGGCACTGGAAGTGGATTGAGTAATCCTGCTGGTCTTTGTCTCTCAGGTTTTACTTGTTGACAGATTGTACATCGGTCCAGATATTCTGCTATGTCTCTCTTCATCCCAGGCCACCAGTAAGATTTCTTTAAAGTTCTATACATCTTGGTGCTACCTGGATGCATAGCATAAACGGAACTATGTGTTTCCTCTAGAATGGCTTGTTTAAGCTGTAGCTTGTTAGGCACACACATTCTCCCTTCCTTTTCTAGCACATTGTCTACTCCTAGTTGAAAGTCAACCCTGCTGCCCTTACTTACATCATCATCAATCTTCTGAAGATCAGGGTCTTCCAACTGATCTTGCTTAAGGTTTTCTACTAAGGTAGGCCTTATCTGGAAAGTATCTATCATTTCTCCTGACGATTCCACTGATAAGGCGGTTCTAGATTTCCTGAACTCCTGCAATAACATACTTCTTATTGAACCAATAATGGCCTTGGGTCCTGAGGATTTCCTACTTAGTGCATCTGCTACAACATTAGCCTGACCAGGGTGGTACTCGATGGAACAGTCGTAATCTTTATTCAATTTAATCCACCTTTGTTGTCTTAGATTCAACTCCTTTTGATCAAAGATATATTTTAAGCTTTTGTGATCTGTATATATTCTGCAGCGCTCTCCAAATAGGTAATCTCTCCACAACTTCAGAGCCAAAACAACTGCTGCTAACTCTAGATCATGCGTGGGATAAATTCCCTCGTGTTTCTTAAGTTGACGAGAGGCATATGCAATCACCTTCCCATCCTGCATCAACACACATCCCAATCCTTGTCGGGAAGCGTTGCAATAAATCTCAAATTCCTTACCTGGAATGGGCAAGGTAAGCACTGGTGCTGATACTAGTTTCCATTTCAACTTCTGGAAACTATGTTCACACTTCAACGACCATTCAAACCTCACACCTTTCTTGGTTAGGTTCGTCAACGGAAGAGCTATCTTAGAGAAACCCTTCACAAACCTCCGATAATAACCTGCCAACCCTAGGAAATTGCGTATTTTTGAAACGGTCGTGGGTCGTTCCCAATTAACTATTGCTTCCGTCTTCTGAGTATCTACACTAATGCCCTCTGCTGAAACAACATGCCCAAGAAATACTACCCGATCTAACCAAAAATCGCATTTATTGAATTTAGCATACAACTTCCCATCTCGCAATGTCTGCAATTCTATTCTCAGGTGGGTAATATGATCCTCCCTACTACCAGAATACACTAGTATATCATCAATGAATACTATCACGAACTGGTCTAAGTAGGGATGAAATATCCTGCTCATTAGATCCATGAATATCGCAGGGGCATTTTTCAATCCGAATGGCATTACTAAGAATTCATAATGTCCATATCTCATTCTAAATGCGGTTTTAGGAATATTGGCTTCCCTCACTTTCAGTTGATGATAATCCAATCTCAGGTCTATGTTTGAAAACATCGTGGCTCTTCTTAGCTGATCAAATAAATCATCAATGCATGGTAACGGATATTTGTTCTTAATCGTTACCTTATTCAACTGCCTATAGTTGATACATAATCTATGTGTACCATCCTTCTTCCTCACAAACAATATCAGAGCTCCCCAAGGCGATACACTAGGTCGAATGTATCCCTTATCAATTAACTCTTGAGCTAAACCTTTAATTCTTTCAACTCAGCTGGCGCCATTCTATACGGTGCCTGTGATATAGAAGGTTTTCCTGGAATTAAGTCAATAGTAAACTTTACCTCCCTGTCGGGTGGTAATCCCGATAGTTTTTTAGAAAATACATCCTGAAACTCATTACCACTGGGACATCTTCTGGGTTCAACTCTTTTCCTTGAGAAAGCACTACATAAGCTAGATAGGCTTTACATCCCTTGCTCAACAACTTTCGAGCTTTCACTGCCGATATCAAATTCATCGCGACTAATCGTTTGCTTCCTATAAGCATTGCATTCTGGCCATTTGATTTTCTGAAAGCACTACCTCCTTCTTGTAACAGTCTACTGAAGCATGATACTTACTTAGAAATCCATCCCCAGGATAGCATCAAACTCCAACAGTTCTAAAGGAAGTAAATCAGCATAGAAGTTCTGACCATTGATCAGTACCTCACAATGATTATAGCATTTATCTACTATTATCACATCCCCCAAAGGGGTAGAGATAAGTAACTCTTCAGGCATAGGTTCAACCAACCTATTTATACTGGGTGTATACATGCTAGATATAAGTGAATGTGTGGCACCAGGATCAAATAAAACATAAGCAGACTGCCCACACAACATAACATTACCGGTCACAACATCTGGAGACTCTGCTGCCTCCTGGTGTGTCACGACATACACTCACCCCTGCTGCTGGGGTCGACCTACGACATTCTTCTGCTTGGCACCTGTCTCTTATACACATCTAGATGTGTATAAGAGACAGCCCCTGCTGCTGGGGTCGACCTACGACATTCTTCTGCTTGGCACAACTTGACCCTTCGTCCCGATTTCCAGCACTCTTTGGTTGGTTAACCATCTGAGATGTCGGCTGTTATGCTGTTGGGACGTCCCTGTTCATCTTGGGACAGTCCCTCTTGAAATGCCCTGTTTGTTCACATTGGAAACATGTACCTCTGCCACTATAGCATACCCCAAAATGCCTCTTGCCACAACTAGGGCACGTCGGTCTCTTGTCTGTGCTGGCTACTAATTCACCAGCTCAAGGCATCTCTGGTCGGCTAACTGCACTGGTCGAGGGTCTCGTTTTTCTTTTCTTGGATCCCTGCCAACTGGTTCCCCTGAAATGGCTTCCACTAGTCTGGGTTGCAACTGGAGATCGGAATCCTCTGTCGTTAGGCCCTACTACGACCTCACTGCCTCTTGGCAACTGCGCATCATCTGCCAAACTTTGCTCGACTCGTGTTGCTATTTCTACTAACTGGTTAAAATCTAGCCAATTAGCCGTAGACGTCATCGGAGTTCTAATTTCCTTTCGCAAACCTTGTTCAAATTTCCTGCATCTATCTCTTTCCTTAGCAATAATTGGCAGAGCATACTGTGGTAACTCTGTAAATTTCTGCTCATATTCCGCCACTGAGATCGTTCCCTGTGTTAATCTGAGGAACTCATCCCTTTCTGCATCCCGAAATGAGCTGAGGTAATACTTGTCCTCAAAGGCCTTCCTGAACTCAAGCCATAACATCACATCTGTACTGGCTCGTCTGGCGGATATCACTTTCCACCATTTCTTTGCTCCTTTCTGTAGTAGAAAGGTGGCTAGCCCTACTTTCCTGTCCTCTGGACAACTCATAACATTAAAACATTTTCAACTACATCCAGCTATAACTCAGCTTCAATCGGATCTATTGTACCTTCAAATGTCAACCTCTAACGCTTTAAACCTCTCAATACCATATTTCTTCTCTGGGTCGGCTCGTACAGAGCCCACACTGGCTGCTAACCTCTGTACTATCCTGTCAAAAAATACATCTTCTAGCTGGGAATCTGCCCTTGCCTGAGAGGTATTAAACTCTCCCTCAGACATCATTTCCTGACCCACTGGATCACTCACCTTCTTTTTGCCACCCGGTGGGTTCTCTCCAACCTTCAGGCCCCTATTGGTATGATGAAAATATTGACCCGTCTGCTTACTCGGTCTGCCACGTTGCCTCAACATTTCACATAATACAATGTACACATGTTAGGGACTCACATTTAAAGACTTAGATTTATGCATGAACTTCCCCCTCATTCCCAAAACCTTATGCTCTGATACCAACTTGTCACACCCCCTCCCAGATTACCCTTTTATTCTAGAAGAGGATATGACCATGGTAGTTATTAACCCTACTGCCAACACTCACCACCCAAGCCTTCTAATCTAAATACCAACCTATTTGAAACAATAGTAATATACGTAAACAACAAACCTCCCTTAAGGTTCTACAAAGATTCCATAAATACATGCATATAGCCAAGACATTACATTTATAGAAACATATTCACAGGTGGCCCAACATTCCTACAGAAGCCCTAGTCCCTTTCAAAACATGTGTACGTAAACAGATCATCAACCTAAGTTTTTTAATAAGCCGAGTCTTTCGGTGGCAAGCAGCAGCAGGATCAACCTTGAGAAAACTAACTGCTACCTGGAAAGGGAAAGCACAAAAATTTTGTGAGCTAAAAGCCCAGTAAGTGACTATAGAATCGTAAAGCAACAAGCATAGCGTCACTATAAACATGTAAATTACCAATGAGTAAACTCAAGCAATTGTCTCTAGATGTAGCTTTAAACCATTCTCAGACATCATTAAACATTATTATTCCCTGGTTGAGAACGAGCCTAAACGCTCTAGCTTTCAAACGTTTATTACCGGCCAAGAGACCCATACTTCAGTCTCTCATTCATAACTGCCTACGTGCACGTGGCCATACTAAGTACCATCATATTTTAGGTACTTCTGCTCAGATATCTTCTCAAATTTGTCCTTCAGTATCGAGCTACTATGATACATTCTCATATGTCCTTCGGTATCAAATTGGCCAGATATCTCCTCAAATGTCCTTCGGTATCAAATTGGCCAGGTACCTTCTCAAATGTCCTCCAGTACCAAATTGGTTAGATACCTTTTCAAACGTCCTTCGGTATCAAATGTGTATTTTGTAACATCAAATTAAGTTCCATTACCACTCATTTACACAAGAACTCATTCTCACATAGTCTTCCTCTAGGAAACATATATCAAAATCAGAAATAAAGCTTTTGTAATGGTTACACGACATACCTTAGCTTGTGTTACACACATACCTTGGCCTGTGTTACACACATATAAAAATCATAAGAATGCAACATAATTGTTAAAAGTCATACGAGTCACTTAAATTTTGAATATAAAATGATTTGTAACATGCAAGAGAGTAATGGGAGATCTCAAACTGTGTAGGCCAATTGGATACTTTGATGCTAAATTGGGAAAAAATTAGGAAATATGGTTACATAAAAGGGTCAGTTGAGGTAAGATATAAGAAAAAATATACTGATTTTTTTCAAGAAAAAAAAATCTTCTCACTTTGAATAGAAGTTCCAAACTTTGTAACCAATGTAAACAATGAACATTTTAAAAACGAATCAAATAAGAAGCAAATAAATTATCTAAAAGTAAATTGATAAATTGATAAATTTTCAATTTTCTACCCTAAGAACAAAAATTATTAAATTATAAATTTCTTACCATCTTTATCAAACCCAATTTATTAATGATAATTTAATATTTAGTATAAAATTCAAATTTTCAATTTTAGTTTTAGATTATTCACAATTTTAATTAATTTGTAGGATTACTCATATTTAAATTTCTATTATTATTATTATTGTTATTACTAGTATTGTTACTTTATATTTTACATACTTTCCAGATGCTATTGTAGTTGACTCTACCATTGGTGCAATTGTTTGAAAATTAGACATCATTGTGAAATTTAAGAATCCACAAGTTAAATTTAAAATTTAAATAAGGTTTTACCCAGTAATCCAATAAAATGTGTGTGTTGAAGGATTACAATCGCCGATCTTTTAGTCGAGATTATATTCAGGTTTATAAAATTTTTAGTTTTCTTAAGATTCATGAATATGACCATTTATAACTTGCAATAAGAATTTAGCCAAAATAGGAATGCAAATGAAATTATAACCTATTCACAACATTAACTAATTAAGAATAATACATCTAATATAGGTCAAATCTAATTTTAAATTTTAAATAATTGCTGTGATATCCATAAATATAAACTTGCAATAAAAATGACACTAATTTGAAATGAAGGTATAACCGCTAACAAAATATTAACTATTTCATTGAATTTTGAAATGAAATTTAGGTGAAATTCTTAACATTAAATTTTAATGCATGAAAACCTTTAAAGGAAACTGTTCTCATTTATTACAAAATATGCACTTCATTGTACGAATTTTTCCTATAAAAACATCTTCCTTTGCAACTACATTATACATTCCAACCATTTTGTACAACAAAGTCAAAAACAATGGCAAAGTTAGGAATAGCTTCTACTTGGATCCTAATAACCTTCTTCATCTTATATTCAGGTATATCTTCTTTTATAGATTTAGTTTATAATTATTTTAAAATAGTTACCTTAGATGAAGCAATATATTTTTTTCCTGAAAAATTATAAAAATAGTCCATGCATGTTTTGGGAGTTATATTTGTCATGATTCAATTCAAAATCATTATGTTTAGAAGTAATGTAAAAGTATGTAACTATAAATTGAAAGCAGGTAATATATGAGAAAAAGAACATGAGCATTATGATAATTTCTTTCCACATTACTCTAGAAATGCATTTCACGAGTCTAAAACAACATTCCTATCTAACTAATCAAACCCCATAAAAATTTATTAAACTTTAAATATTACACTCGTTTTAAACTCATGTTAATAGTAGTTTTAAAGTTGCTTGAAGAGTTTCATTTCTTATTGAAATTTAATGGGTCAAATTATAGGGAGTTTGAATATAAGTGCTCAATTGTGCTGCAACAACCATGCTAAACTAGGGCCCTGCAAGCCTGGAGTAGATGATTAAGGAGATGGAAAGTGTTGGATTTATTGCATTTCTTGTTGTGAAAAAGGAGGCTTTTGCAAACAAGTTGGGAGTGGCCATGTTTGTCATTGCTATTGCTGATTTCATGTCATTATTTCTTTTTAACCTCTATTTTGATGTATGCAGTGTCATGCATTGCTCTTCAATAAAAATGATTTTAATAATAAAAATAATTAATATAATAGGAAAGAAGGACTCAATCCCATCTCTACCAGTATGAGTTGAATTTTAAAAAAATGAAAGAAATTGTACCTAAAAAAAAAAATTGAGGAATGTCTTACCTCTTTTAAAATTTAATGTTCTTCCAGAGGCATACAATAAACAAGCAACCTATAATTATTGAAATACGATTCAGTCAATTCTTTTTCTTTTTCTTTGTTCAAATAATAACATTAGATATACGATGTTGGGTAAACGAATTGAACTAAATATGTGTAAGATTGTATGAAAATATAGGAAGGGAAAATCAATACTGTTCGAATGCCTTGAATCATATATCTAGCACTCCAAATGACCAAGTATAGGAATCTCGCTTTTGGCTCTTGAGTTTAGAGGAGTATGTTATATGAACTCTTTAACCTTTGAGACCCCTCTTGATCTGTAATCTAAAATTTTCTCTCTCCCTTCCCCATGAATTTAGAGGAATACATTATATAGTAGAATGAGAGGGAGGAGAGAAAAAACGAGGAACATGATGGAAATGGGGTAACTTGTGGTTGTAGGGGAAAAATAGAAAAAGATGAAGCCTTAGGGTTTCTTCTTTCCTTTTCATTTATTTTGTTTTTTCCTTTATAACCTTATAAACCGGTTCTTTTAAATCTTTATTTTTCTCCAATTCAAAAATATCGCAACTAAATCTTTAATTCAAAAACAATATAGATTTAGATTAAATAAATCTTTAGAAAAATATAAAAGATAAAATTTGGGTCTTTCAAACTTATTTCAACAATCTAAAAGAAAAAACATTAAATTTTCAATATTATGAACTTAACACTTGTGTAGAAGTCCCTTATTGAAAAACTTGAAATTTTCGTAGTCTTAGCTTTACCTACCTAAAAAATCATCTCAATCACAAACATTAGCTAACTTACCTGAAAAATGTGGAGGGTTTACATGAATTCAGTAATGTAAGAATATGGTAGTGATGTTCCCTTATTTAGGTGGAAATTTGATGGCGTTATGTAGGATATGTTAACAACTTATGTAATTTTTTTCTCCACATGAAAAAATAAAATCTTGATTTCTATTTACTATATTTAAATATTGACCTAAAATTTCATTGAAACATCGTTAATTTTCTTTGTTTTCTAATATGTCTATTCCTTGAAATTTCTTTCAAACCCCACGATTTTTTTTAAGAAGATGAAACTTTTAAGAGAGAGAATCTAAATTTTAGTCCCAACTTATATATATATATGATCATGAACAAAAATAACTACTTTCTATGTAAATATATATTAAAAAATAATCAATCAATTTTTGTTTGGACGATTATATATCCTTGAAATCGAAATTGAAGGAAGCTAAATGTTCAAACATGCAATCTTGGATCAAGAATTGCAAAAAGGATGGTGATGAATCTTCGTCATCAACACAGAGGAAATATTATCAATCCAAAATTCAAAGGCTAAAAGTTGTGTTGTATAATCTTATGACTAGACTTTATATGGCCTCCCAAAATTTTAATGTATATTATCATAAATCTTAGTAAATGGCTAAAATACTCTTATTTATTATGTTTTAGAAAGGATCAAATTGAAAATTTTAAAAATTACATAAAAATTATTAAATAAAATATAATAAGTAACTTGCTGTCTGGATAGTTCATATCAGGGCTTCCCTTTCAATCATATCTTTGGTTACTTGTCCATTCTTTCTAATTAGTTATAGCCTTCTAAATTTACATCATTATTGGCAACCTTTTAAAACTATTGTTGGCTTTTGCTACACAAATCAACAAGCAAAGAAAAACTATTCCCATGATGATTGTATTCCCAACCACAGTAGCCTTATACACAAAGGAATACTCCAAAAACACAAACACAAAATGCAGCTCAAGTTCCTCAATAAAGAATTTCATCAAGCAATACATTGCAAAAATGATGCAATTTTTTTAAAGCACTGTAGCATCTTAACCAAGAAAAGTAGGTTGGGAGAATTTAAAATAATGACCCTGATAGAGGAGTGAAGTGCATAGTTAACAAGCAAGATAACACAAAAGTTGCAAAATCCTAGAAGTTTCACAATTTCTTACATGATTGGAAGAACAAATATTGGATGCGCCTTATGTGATTTAAGTCCAACCATTGACCTAATACCATTTTTAGTCTTTAACAAGCTAGGGATAAGTAAAGTAGGTCTCACTATAGTAACTCTACCACTGACAAAAGCCAACAGAAAAAAAAGGAGGATGCATTTGTAAAAGTAGATAAATATGTCTTCCCTACAGACTTTATCATTACTAAGCTTCACCCAAATCTTTCATTTGGAAATGAATAGCTAACGATTCCTTAATTTTGGTCAGAAAACCTACATCATTTCTAATGAGTAGGATATCATCCACATACAACACCAAGAAAGCTACTAAACCATTAATGATCCTCCTATAGACACAAGGTTCATCAACATTTTGATTAAAGCCATAGGTTTTGACCACAGCGTCAAATATCATGTTCCAAGATCTAGATGTTTGTTTCAATCTATGGATGGACCGATTGAGCTCGCAAAATTTTTGCTTTTGATCTTAATACATATAAGTTACTTTCTTTTTAACCAAATCATTTCTTCATTCAGTTTTTTAAAATAAACGCTTTACTTCCAGAGAAGGAGATAGAATAATTTTTGCTCAATCAAACAAGAAACAGAAATAGAATAATTTTTGCTCAATCAAACAAGAAACATAAATTAAATTCCTTTTCATATTAGGAACTACATATACTCACCTAATAATATATATAGTTTCTTGTCCAAAAGTAACTTAAGCCTGCCTATGGCAACAACTGAAACGGCCTCATCGGTACTAACTTGAAGAGTCATCTCCCTAACTTCCAATTCTCTCCAGGAATTAAATCCCTGATAGGAAGAACATATGTGATTAGTAACCCCTGAAACAACTATCTAATCAGAATTATTATTCTCTACTAAGCACGACTCTAGGACAAGTAAATCATATTTACTATCATTGGATCTCTTCCTATTCTGGACAATAGTGGGATCAGCTTCGAAACCCTTATTATGAACTCCAAGTTTTTCCTCTGAGGTCAAACCTCTTTGATAAACTTCGCTAGAGTTAGTAACTTTTGCCTCCTCTATTTGTCCCTTTACATTCAATATGGACCAAAGTTCAAATAGGGAGCTGACATTACTTGTTTCGTCTATATCAACCCCATCTTGCTTGAATTGTGAGGACACTCGCTCAAATAACTCTTGCATTGATTGCATTATCTAAAGTGCAGTGACCATGCTCTCGAATCCTTTGGCTAAGGCATCAGATATGCTCGCCAAAATGTGTACTCAAGTCTCAAGATTGACCTTCGTCCACCTTTTGTATGCATCACAAACATTTCATGTTGCATCAAGGCTTGAAACTAGAGATCATTCCTTAGTGAAGACGAAGTTAAGGTCGTTAACCACGAACATAGTTTTACTCGATTCTTTCCAAGTTGTGTAATTGAATTCGGTTAATATTTCAGTATTAAAAAGGTTTATTGAACTGCTAGTCATTTTTGCTGATACAAAACAAATTACTTATTTTAGACACTTATGCAAAAATTCATTTTAATCCAATCACTTTAGCAAAACTAATAATGAACCCAACATTATTCAAATTTTCAATGATGCTTCAATGATTTAGGGTAAAAGCCACTGAAAGCTGTCAGTCACCCCTTCCTTGAATTGAGACACTTCTCAATCAATTATTACACTAGAATAACTCTTATTCATATAACGATTAATCACCATTGATTTGGTCAAGAAATCATTAACTTACTTAACAATTTATTGTAAGTGTGACTAATCATTTTAGACCTAGAGTTCCGTCCCAATGAGCCAACCAAAAGGAAAAACCGATTGGGACAAAAAATAGAATGACCCTATTCAGAAACTATTTCTGAAGTTTTCCCCGAGTATTGACCTAATGCACAAACCATCCAAAGGGAGACGCTCTCAGTATGCCTCAAGGTCGTGCAAGAAGGTCTCACGATGCAAACCAATGAAGGAGGTTGTAGGACATGTTGACACATATCCTTCTCCCACTAACTATAAACACTTTCTCCATTCACCTTGATATTGACCCATGCAAACACCATCTGAAGGACGACGTTTCCAGGGTTCCTCGAGGCCAAATATGAGTCTCACGGTATGAACTTTTAGGGAGAACATGAGTGGAAAAAAAATTGACATAACGTATATTATTTTTCATCCCACCGAGTATTTTACAAAAATGGGTTTATTAACTTAGTAAAAATCGGCTAATTAATTTTAGCTAAGTCTTTATTAATTTGCTTAATATAACACTTATATTGAATATTTCAACAATATGTGACTTCATTTGTTAAAATTTTTCACGAAGTCAATCACTTATTGCATGCTTATAAACTATATTCCCAATTCACCTTCGAGGTCGATTGCCAAGTAAAGGTGTTCTGTTTCCATTAGCTTAAATACCTCAGCCTAGATAGAACTTTTCTTAGATAAAGGTCCCTTATAGGCAATTGTTTTATAAATTTAATCTCTTATTGAAATTCATTTTAATCCAATTACAACGAATTAAAAGATTAACCTATTTCTAATCTCATTAGAAACGTGTTTAACATAAGTCTAGGTGAATTAATTTCAAACCATTAAAATTAAATCTGACTTATTTTTGCATGCAACTCTTTATTATAAATTTTAAATTCTAAGTTCATTATACTTATAACCATTATAAACTAATGAAAAATAAATTCTGTAATTTAATTCAAAGACATTTGTTAAATATAACATTTATATTTATCTAAGTAATGTCATGCTCAATGCAAATTTTATTTTAATTGAAAAATATAACACTTATATCTAACAATTATTAAGTACACATATCCATCATCTCATCATACATTATAACAATTATAACCTAGTATGATGCATGAACATGCTTAATGTACTATACTAAGATGCACGAGCATGCTAATTTAATCATGTATCCCAAAAATATAACACTTACATTTTGACATGATACATGAGCATGTTTATTTTAAGGTGAGACTTTGAATTTAAATGGCATACTTTATACACAATTCTTGTTTTGCCTTTGTTTTTCCGGGTT
The DNA here is from genome assembly GCF_009727055.1 of Benincasa hispida. Classification (NCBI taxonomy): domain Eukaryota; kingdom Viridiplantae; phylum Streptophyta; class Magnoliopsida; order Cucurbitales; family Cucurbitaceae; genus Benincasa; species Benincasa hispida. The sequence goes on along the minus strand of NC_052350.1, from coordinate 54,884,056 downwards.
CTTTTCATAGAAACTTTTTGCCACAAAAGACACGAACATACAAACTCGATTTACAGTAAAAAGAATACCCATAAACATTGGATTTTACATTGATCATCAATTAAAACTTTAAATCTAAATGTCCAAAGCCTAAACAGTCAATCTGCAAACCAAAATTAAAATCACATACATCTCATGCATATATTTTAAAAGAAACCCATCATTCTATCATAATTTTGTTTCTAAAAAATCAAAAATCAAAATTGCACAAATTGGGCTTTGATACCAATTGAAGGGATCGAATCCCAAGTAGAAACATGTTATCACCTTGCAATTTAATTTTCGATTTTACATTAAAAAAATGGAATAAAAATAATGACATAGTGGATAAACAATCAGGATTAGTATATATTTAAGAGAAGAAAAGAGGGAAGAGCTAAACCTTACCTTTGTAGATTATGAAATTCTTCACGATTCCCTCCACATCTTCTCCAGAATATCTCTTCAATGATCAAGGGATACCACCATAAGTGAACCTTATTATTCTATAGGATCCCAAGAATTGGAAGTATGGTCTCCAAGACTTGGAAGAGAAAGAATAAGTAGTAGAGAAAAGAAGAGAGATTTTGAGAGAAGTAGTAGGAGACTAGGATTTAAAATTCCCAATTCAACAGTGTTACAAAGATGGGCCATGAAGAGCTATTTATAATGAGGAATGGTGAGGAAACCATTCACAAATTGCTCATAACTATAGCTAGGTCAAAATACCATTTTACCCTTATAGTTACATCTAACTCCTTAAATACCACTAATTCCTCTATTTAAAAAAATAATTTATAGTTCAACTATAAACTAACACCTCTTTGGCCAGTGAGAGGTTGAGGCCTCAATGTTCAAGACCTAAAATCAACTATTAAGGGAGTAATTTATCTACTTTCTCTAAGGTTGGGAAACAAGTGAATTCCATCTTGTGTAATTGTGTTCCCAGCTCCCAACTCGGACAAGTCACCAAAATTGTAGGCTTGTTAAGTCGACTAACAAGGTCACTCTCATCCATACAAATCAAAGGATTGCCCTCACAGACAATAGTTCACAACTCACTCAGGATTAAGGTCTAGTCACCAATGGTCATCCTAGTGAATGTATGTCTCTTCTAGCAATGGTGTTATATAGAGAGACTATTCATTTCACGGTCTTGTCTTATACAAACTTTTTATATAGAATACCCCCACTCGTATGTCTCCACATGAACAATTAGGATCAGATCATTTGTAGTACTTTATAACAATTGTAACATCTGGAAAGCAAGCCATATCCATAATTTCACCAGGATAAGGTACCCAATCTTATCCATCTACTACAAATCATTTAGGTTATTACTTAAACATGATCCACCTGTATGTCTCTACATACATTTTTAAGTTTAAAATAACCTTATATCTTAGTTTATTAGATTGAATTAATGCAATCTAAACATTAATAAAATACCTTTTACTTTATTAGATATATAATTTGTCTTCATAAACTAGAAGATCCACTTGATTTAGGACATTAACTCCAACAGGTTAATGATGCCTCCAAGGAATAGGGCTTGCCCTATATAAACTCCTCAAATGGAACAGGGAATGGTGAAACTCCCTGGATCTCGCATTTTTGTGGAATAATGGTGCTACAATTGTGTTAATGGGACAATCACGAAATTTCCCATCTTTCTTTTCTTTGATATGATATCTTTTAAGAATTTAGCATAAGACGACATCTACTCCAACGCCTTGATGAGTTGAATTTTAATCTGCAACTTCTTTAACACTCCGAGGAAGTGTTGGAATTGGCCTTCATCATTCTTCTTTTACAATCTTTCTGGTTTAGAGGTAGTTGCACCTCATTTGATGCCTTTGAAGTAGAGGCTATCGAAGATGAGTCTCTGCATTCCTTTTGGTTTTCATGTGATGGTAGTTTTGGTTCTTGTATTGATTGTTTGTTAGTGTTTTCATCAAAAGAATACTTTTGTACCTCATTAGTGGGCTTGCTTGATTTTTCCTTCAGATGTTCTTTCATGATGCTACCACTTCTTAATGTCACTGTGTGACATTGTTATTTGCTTAAACATCTCGCATTGTGAGGAACTTTAGTGTTGCTTGGTAATGAGCCTTATGGTATGTTTTTCAACTCTCCAACGATCTGCCCTATTTTAATTTCAAGATTTGAAATAGATGTTTCAATGAGCTTGATGCTTGTTGATGCCCATTCTATGTTTGATGGAATCTACGTGGTCCATCACTAGAGGTACTGTGATGGTTGGCTTGTGCTTGCTGATTTACCCCCGACAAAAAATTTGGGTGGTTTCGACAACAAGGGTTGTAAGTATTGGGGTTGATGCCCTAAACTCTCGTTGGGTCTTGTAGTTTGTAAACACTGTATTGAACAAACGCTTGTGATGTAATAATATATGATATTTTTCTTCATTATTGTCTATGAAACATTAATGTTTTAATTGCTTTAACACAAACTAATAAACTAAGATCCCTGGTTGTCATTGTAACTTAAGCATGAATGTGGAGACATACAGGTGGATCATGCCTTAAGTGATAACCAAAATAGTCTGTAGTATATGGATATAGGAGGGAAACCTTATCTTGGTAACGCTATAGATGCAGCCCACTTTGTAAAATAGTTACAAGTGTTGTGACTTGCTATGGATAGTTTGATCCTGATCATTCATGTGGAGACATAGGAGCTGGGGCATCCTATACAAAGGAGTTTGTATAAGACTGGACTACGAAGTGTTATAGTCTCATTATATAACGCCGTTCATGACAGAGACTTCACTTCACTAAGATGACCATAGGTAACATGACCTTAATCCTGAGTGAGTTGGTAACTCCTGCCTTTGAGGGAAGTTCTTTGATTTGCACGGTGTGAGTGGCCATATTGCCAACTCAAACCTACCACTTTGAGGATTCATCTGATTTTGGAGCTACGAACTCAGCTACACAAGATGGAATTCACTTCTTTCCCTAAGCAAGGGTAAGTAGATAGATTGCTCCCTTAAGGCCTGATTTCGGGGCTTGAACGATGTAGTGCCACACATCTTCTCATGGCTCGAGAGATGTCCACACATAGTAGGACTATATAGTATTGTTCCTTAGAGGGATCATTGGTACTTAAGTAGTTAGATGTACCTATAGGGGCAAAATGGTAAATTGGCCCAACTATACTGACGAGCATCTGTGAAGGGTTATCGTACTGTTGATTGGTTATATCCGATGGATACAAAAATATGTCAGTGGTGAAAAGAGTGCAACTGTCAGTCTTTAGTGGAATGCCTGGCAGTTAACAGATTGTGGATCTCATGGCTAAAGAGTTTAGTCAGCTATTCAGGTACCGTTGGAGCTTTGAGCTATGGGTCCATAAGGTCCCCTTGGTAGCTCAATGGATTTAAGTTGAGAATTAGTTTTTGAGTCAGTTTGAAGTGTTTAGATTGACAAGAGGGAGTTTGACTATATATGATAATATTAAACGGGTCAATTATATATGATATATTTGACATGATGTATGAGATACATTAATTGGAGGAAAAGGATATAAATATGATTTATATCTAGTGGAGGAGAAAATGACCATGGTTTATATATTGCATTTGATGTGATATTAAACCATAGATTATAAATATAATATGATTATATTTATTTTTAATTAAATAATTGTAAGATAATTGTTAGTGGTTTTTTCTCTATAACCGAATGAGATAGTGGGAGGTTGCAATCAGTTTTCATAACTGAAGGATAAAATGAAAATGGTTTTCATTTTGCAAAGCAATCAGATAATCGCTTCACGATTAGTACACTGCCAATCGCCTAGCAAACCAAGAGCATACACGGTAGGTCAAAGTTTACTAAACGATCATGTACACGCATGTTTTACCTAAACGATCACTAAGTATTTGATAAACGATCGTGCGCGCGTAGCAAATTACCTAAACGATCAGCCCCAGTTTACTACACGATCGTATGCCTTTTATTAAACGATCATGTACACTCAAAAGTTATGCACACTTCTCAGTGTATTTAGCCACAATATCCTATCGCTAGGATGCATGTGATGAGTATTTAATGCAAAAGTTATTTCTTTATTTCTAAAGGTGCTCTTCTTTTGTTTTATGAGGTCTAAATCCTTGGTCTTTTCAAACCTAGATTTAATCTACTTAGCTCGACTTATTCAATTAGTTTATGAGGCATACATAAAACAAGTTGAACGCATGATTAAGCCTTACTTAGTTGTTAGTTGCAATGTTTCTCAACTCTGAAAGAAATTAGTTGCTCATGGTAAAAGTTAAGGAGATGGATAAGAGATAAGCTGAAAATGCATTCATATTGAGAAAAAGCAGTCTTTCAATGTTTACACAATACAAATAACTACTATAGAAGGAAAAAGATAGAGATAGAAAGTCAAGCCATGGTATGCAAATCCTTGCTCCCTTCGGCTCTATTGTCTACTGCTTCAGTAAAAATGTGTCGACGGTGAGGGTCCCTTGTGATAGAGTAAACTAACATGCAACGAAAAAAATCAGAATCAATAAGTACTCTGGTTACACTTAATTTGAGTTTAAAACATACATTGAAACAAAATTTCAAAGAGAAGGGTTTCAAGAAGTACTACCTTTGATGAATCTCTTCAATACCAGTTTTCTCCATGAATTAGATCTTCAAATCAGCTAAGGACCACCACGAAGACCTTTCTACTATTCTTTAACTCAGATTGAGAGGTAGAATCTCTTAATTGAAGCTGAATTTGAAGGAGAGGGAAAAGGGTTCGAAGGGTTAAAATTTCAGCAGAGTTTTTGTTATTAAATAGCATGCATGAACCCATAATTGAAGTTCAAAACTTTAATGTATACAGGAGGACCATGCATTATGGATTAATATAATTGATGCTTGAAATTGAAGTGGCATGAGGTGTATTTTGAGTGTGAAAATCCAAGTTTTGGATTTTTCCACTTTGAAATATTTAATTCTATTTTAGTAAATATAATTTGACTAATAAATTTTAATTAACAACTAATTTTTTAAATATAAAATTTTTATTTAATTTTTATAATTTTAATGTATGCAATGTTATGTACTCGACCTGACATCTGCTATGCAGTGGGGATAGTCAGTAGATATCAGTCTAATCTAGAAATTGATCACTAGACCGTGGTTAGGAATGTCCTCAAGTATCTACGAAGAACGAGGAACTACATGCTCGTGTATTGTTCTAAGGATATGATCCTTATAGGATATACAGACTTTAATTTTCAGAATGATAAGTATTATAGGAAATCCACATCATGATCATTGTTCACTCTTAATGAAGGAGCAGTAGTCTGGAGGAGCACAAAGAAAGGGTGCATTGTTGACTTCACCATGGAGGCTGAGTATGTAGCAGCTTGTGAAGTTGCTAAGGAAGTTGTTTGGCTCAGGAAATTCTTGAATAATCTGGAAGCGATTTCAAACATGTCAAAACCCATCACACTTTATTGTGATAATAGTAGTGTTATGGCCAATTCTCGAGAGCCTAGGAGTCACAAGTGTAGGAAACACATAGAGCGGAAGTATCATCTCATCCCAGAGATTATGCATCGAGGGGACGTGATCGTCACGCAGATAGATTCGGAGCACAACGTTGCCAATCCATTTATAAAGAGCCTCACGACTAAGGTGTTTAACTGTCACCTACACAGTATGGATCTACGGGATAGGCCACATTTAGACTAGGGCAAATGGGAAATTTGTACTGGGCATGTGTTATGCCCTAGTTTATTGATTTGTGTACTTTGTATTTCATTTTGACTTTTACATTGTACACCCCATTGGCTTTATGTCAAGTGGTAGATTGTTGTGGTTGATGCTCTAAATCTTGTAGGGTCCTATAGTTTATCATTGTATTATACAAACATTTTGTTTATATACTAAAATATTTGATGTTTTATTTTAAAATTAGTTGCATTAACCACAAATCGATAAACTATCATCCGAGGTTATCTTGAAGGTTAAACATGTATGTAGAGACTTGAACAATGTAGCACAACACCCTCTCCTGACCCAAGAGGGGTTTGGTCATAGTTAAACCATGATTTATTGTTCATTAGAGAGATTAGTGATACTTAAGGAGTTAGATGTAACTACAAGGGCAAAACGATCATTTTGGCCCAACTGTACTGACGAGCGATTTGTGAAGGGTTGTTGTATTGTTGATTGGTTATATTCAATGGACACAAAAATATATTTGTAGTTCGAAGAGTGCAACTATCGGTCTTTAATGGAGTGTCTGACAGTTAACAGATGGTGAATAATTTAATTAAAGAGTTTAGTTAATTATTCACGTACAGTTGGAGTTTCAAGCTATAGGCCCATGAGGTCCCTTGGTAGCTTAACATGATTTAATGAGAAACAGTTTTTGGATTAATTTGAATTGTTCAAAATAATTATATATATGATATAAATAATTAATTTTTAATTATATATGATATATTTACTATAATGTATTGATACATATAAATATTAAGTATTTATTTGGAGAAATTACATATTTGAATATATGATTATTGTTAATTTATGTGAATTGAATTCAATATAGTTAAATTTAATATAAATGGGATTTATATATAAAATCGTTGTTGAGAGAATTAAACTATAGATTATATTATATGACATACAATATCAAACTTTAGGTCTTTAAATTTGTTAATATATATATATATATATTAAAGTTTTTTTTATAAAATTAATTAAGTAATTTTATTTTTATAAAAAAAATTAATTAACAGTTTAGGGAGGGAGTTATTCTTTTTCTTGAGAAAATCAAATAGAAGGTCGAAGGTCTCTCTATAATTTTTATCCATCTTCCCCTCCTCTCTCAATCTCCTTTCCCTCTTACAAATCCAAAATAGCTAGAGCCCCCACACCCTCTTGGATTCTCACCTAGAAAATACCATGGAAGCCATTGTGGTGCTGTCCAATTGTTCGAGGGATTTTTTCAGTGAAGAATCGTTCTTCAAAGATAAGTGTTTCGAACCCATTTTATTATTCTGTAATTTGTTTAATGCATGCTGTAATTTCTGGGTTAAATGCATATTTTCTTTTTGTCTCTGTAAAATTTTACATTCGGTAAAATTTGGAAAAATTGGGATGATCCACTTCTGTTTTATGGTCCCTTTACAGGGTTCTTCATTCCTCACTTTCACGAATCCAAAAACTTCACTTGGTGTTTAATAATTTTATGTTTATTTGTTGTTAGAGCTTAATTACTTTAATTAAGAGAGATTATTATATATTTTGCTTATTATATTGATAACGTAGATAATATGATATTGATATTATGGATGTATTTAATTTAACTTTTCAAGTGTTTAATTTTGAAAATAAGTCCTTTTAGAAAAAAAAATAAAAATGTTTAGTAACCCCTCAAAATAGTTTTTGAAACACTTTCAAAATTTATTTTAAATCGCTTTTATCAAAAGAATTTAAATAAATGTGGTCTAACTTTTTTTTAAAAAAATCTTTGATCAATCCAAACATCCCTAAATGTTTGAATTATAGTAATTTTTGTTGTCTTGCTCTTTGTTTCAAAGTTATAAACATATCTTTTGGATAGAGTTTGATCCTAATTAGCCTTTCTTAGAGCAAATGAATGAACTTATCACTTGGTTGAATGAGAAGACCATAAGATTTTAATTTGCATGATTATTTATATTTAAATTTCTATTTTTATTGTTTTTTTTAGATTTGACATACTCTTCAAATGCTAGTAGTCTACAATTAATGCAATTGTTTCAAATTTTAGTTAATTTTTTTCCTAATAATGAAATGAAATATGTGGCGGAAGGATTTGAACTTCTAATCTTTTAGTTAGAAGGGGACATGTAATGCCTCGAATTTAGGAGGAGGATATGAATGAACTAAGATCAAATCTGAATGAGAGGGATCTTGAAGATATAAAAGTATGGTTAAGAAATGCTTAAAGGAATTGAAACTGTTACTACTAATGCAATTTCCTTTTCGGTGACACAATCATAAGAACTCTAAACTTAAGTGTGCTTAGCTTGGAACAATTCTACGTTAAGTGACCTAGAATTTTCTTAAGAAGCATGTGAGTGAGAACAAAGCAACTTCACCATCAAGTGTGCTTAATCGTTGCACATAACATATTCAATAGATAAAAAATCGACAATCACAACATAGCCATCAATCAACATTCAAAATGCATTGAAGTTTTAATCTATAAACTACCATAAAATTGAAGGAATGGTATATAGTAGTCAAAAGTAACGCTGACCACTTTGATTTAAAAAACAAAAAAATTACTAAATTTTGAATATAAAATGTTGCTTGATCCTAATCTCTATAGATAAGGAAATTAAAATTTTGGAAAAAGAATGAAATAAAAGATCTCTGTGAGCGGTAAAATTATAAGAAAATAATTTAAAGAAAACTCTTCTTGTTTTGAATAGAAATTTCAAACTTCATAAAGAATGAAAATCGTGGCTATTTTAAACTTTCAAATTATATTAGATGCAGAGCGTGAAACCCAGATTTCCATTTTTCCTACTTAAGCAGGAAATTAAATGGATTAACTAAGTATAAGTTAAATCCTATGTTAAAGAGTAGGAAAATTCCAAGTGTTTAAATAAAGATTGTTTAGTAGCTTTGAGATAAGCCTTAGCTAGTAAAAATTTGGTTAAGTATGAATATAAAAAGAACTATGCATCGGAGGCTAGGAAAAATAGCTATATATTAGACAATGCATTGGCCTTGTGTTAAGCGTTGGTATTGTGCCATGAGTTGGCTATTAGAATTTGAGAGGATATTTGGGTATTGGAAGAGGCTGAAGTATGGCCGGGAGGAAAGGCTATGCTGGGACAAGCATGCGGCAGCCTATGATTGAGAGGTTAGCATGCGGTAGCCTTAATTTGTGCGGACATAGGCACAAGGTACTAAAGATGCGTGTGCAGGTTGATCATGTATGCGGCGATGATACACGATGGATGCAGCAACACTATGCGATGGTGCTATGCGTGTAACAACTCAGAATTGTACGCATACAAGAAATTAAATGTCAAATATTAAGCAGGATGAAATTTTATTTAAAGGGGTGGAAATTGGAAATTTATATGATTAATTGGAAATTTATTCATTATCCAAAAATAATGAATAAGAGAGCAGAATCAAGGAGGATTAATTGGAAGTTGGACATAGCTAATTCAGGAGACAACGAGTAGTAGATAACTTTTGTTTGGACACTACTCATTGGAAGAATTGGAGGTTAATTAATTGCTAATATACTCTTAAAATTTGAAAGAGTTAAAAAGAGGAAGAGGAGTCCACAAGCAGTGAAGGCAACCACGCGTGAAAACTAGCGAGATTGGAGAGAGCATTGGAGAGAGTGAGAGTAAAGAGAGCAAGACTCTCAGTGAGACAGTAGGAGAGAGCAGAAGCAAGAGCGAGAGCGGGAGCAAGAGCGAGAGCGAGACTAGCGATAGAGAAAGCGAGAGTCGTGAGAGCCAAACCAGCGAGAAAGCTGGAGAGAGCGAGATTTGGACAGAAGCGTGGATTATGCGTTGAATTTGGCCACGATCTTATAGATTATACATATTAAAACCTTAAAATTGAATACAAACAAAGAAGGATGACGTAAGGGAAAACGTTAGCACAGATTAGGTGTCTTATTGAGAGGAATCCTTAAACCCTAAGTAATTTTAAAGAAGCTACCTGTAGGATGATTTGTCACACTGAGAAGAGCTGAAAACTACTATAAATAGGACCCTTTGCCGAAGATTTAACCCATTCTCAAACAAATCTCAGTAACAAAGAATCGTGTGAAAGAGTAAGTGTGAGTGAGGAAGTTTTGTGAGGCTAAAAGAGAAAA